>NW_010972742.1:710875-711125 GCF_000737465.1 Haliaeetus leucocephalus | reverse complement strand
TTTTACTTCCAAGCCTATAGAAACCTCTCGTCACCCTTTAGATCCTTCCGTTTAGCCCCAGCCAAGCTTTGGTCTTACTAATTCCATCCCTGCATGTTCAGGCAACAATTCCATCAACTCTCTAACAGGCTTGAAAATTTAACTTCTCCAGGAAGCCTAAGGTAAGGCTACTCTTTCTGGGCAAACTTCATCTCCCTGCTACATACACAGAGGAAAGAAAAAAAAAAAGGGGGGGGGGGGGGCAGGGGAA
>NW_010972742.1:648463-710865 GCF_000737465.1 Haliaeetus leucocephalus | reverse complement strand
AAAAACAAACAAGAAAAAAAAAAAAAAAAAGGGGGGGGGGGGGCAAGTCACACAAACTGAGCATAGGAAGCAGTACCTAACAGCTGAGCAACTAAAAGCAGCAGCATCTTAAACTTCCTCTTTGTTAATTACTCAGAGTGCTCATCCACCATTCCTGTGCACAGCAAACAGGAGAGATGATGTTATGGCTGCTTAAGCTAAACTGTCTGACTTTGCGCTAGAAAAGAAATTAAAAACTGAGAGACTATTTGAGGAGCACTGTAGACAGGCTTCTGAACTACTAACCACGGAGTACAAGACATGTGCCTAATGATGTGCTAATGTGCAGACCCCAACAGTGAGTAAGGAGGCTTCTTAGGCCACCTGGACAGTGTGGAATCATAGAATAGGTTGGAAGGAACCTCAGGAGGGCAACTGGTCGAAGCTCCTGGTCAAAACCAGGCCAGCTTTGACATTATATGAGGTTGCTTACAGGCTGTGCCAAAATTTGTCACATCATGACAATGAACAAGTTTTTGAAAGGTTTATATTAATTTCCCTAAAGAAGGTAAATATCATGTTCTAAACACATGTTGATAATAAAAGATCACTGCAGGAAAATAAACAGCTTTCCCCCACCCCCAACAGAAGTTCAGGAAAGCAGAAAAATGAGAGGATCTTCTCCACTGTATCTTCCGCTGTTGGAGTCCTAATTCAAATTTGAACATTTAACACAGATATGCTGAAAACAGATTTTAATTACACAGTATCTAAGTTGCAGCATTCCATAGTAACACTCATATTAGAGTCAACATACCAATAGACAATTATATCTTGCCATGAAAATAATTTTTTTTTACTTACTAGGTTGGTTGCTTCGTTAACATGCCTATATATTTTTAGAGTAACAGTTGCATCATAAGAGGACTTAAGACTTACCATACAGAAATGTGAAAACTGTTGTGAATCTAAGTGATATATATATACATATATATAATATATATACATACACACACATATATAGCCTTACCAACAGTAGTCCAATAGATGTGGGGGCAGAACAGGAATGTAAACATGCTGCCAGAACATCGGGTAGAGCATAGCTGCAGACCCATGAATGCAGGCAGTTAACTGAAAAACACGTATTAAAACAAGATCATAAATAAGACAAAAACCAAGCTTAAAAAGGTAAAGTTAGAAGAAAAAATGTAAAGAATCAATTCTGCTTTCATATCAACATGCTTTATTACAAAATATACAGTGCTCTTGTTGGGAAAAAAAAAAGGGTATTGGTGGGTGAAGCGTGACTGGTTTATGGTAGTTGTCATTTGACTGACTTTGTAAACAGCTGAGAACATGATTCATTTGACTAACAAAACCTGAAAAGAACACCCAGAGTTATATAAAGCAACAGAAACATGGAAATGAAAACACAAAGGGAAATAAAAAATAGTAAAGGCAAATCCCCCAATCCTGGTAATTACCATCCATTAAATATCATAAAACTGCATTGAAATTATAACACAAAGTGAAAAAATATTTGAGGTCAGGAAGATACAATGTGAGTGGCATACGTTTCTTAAGGATATAGCATACTAAACTCAGTTATTAAATTTTTATTATGTAAAAGGCATTTTTATCTAATTGCCCTTCACCAAACCATTTGATCCATTGAGTTTCTCAGTTATATTTTTAAAATCTAATTCAGAACAGTTTTGATGTTGGCAGGTACTGAATGAAAAAGATCACAAATAGCAAACACAAGTGCCAGTCAAGCTGTGGGGAGAATCCTCACAGAGCTTTGAAGGAAATTAGGTCTCTCAATCCTATTTCAAATGATAATTAATAATTTGGAAAAGAAGATAAGCAGGATATTTGTCACATTCACTAAGGATATTAAAACGGAGAAGGTGGTAATCCTCAATAAGGAAATCGCAACAAAAGCTATAGTCAAAACACCATAAGAAGAAGACATGAAACACACACACACCTGGGAAAAAAGAAAATAAATAAATAAATAAATCGGAACACTTGTACAAATAGACACATACAAGGAAAAGACTAAGAGGTGACAGGCAATCACATCCACCCTGACAGTGTTTTTCCATTTAGAGTGTCTTTTAATCTCAAATGATACCCAGCACAAGTACTACAATGTGTTTCGCTTGTGAGACACATTTTGAAAACAATACTCAAAAAAAGCCTACAGTTATTTGAAGGTACGATGAATTCAAGCATATAACGCTTGTCTGGACAACAGGAAGGAGGGAGAACACTGCTTACAAATACCGAAAAGACAAATTCTAAAGGACTGAGGTCCTTGTGGTGGCCTGAAGTTGTGCAAGATAAAACTAAGCAAAGACAAATCATGACATTAATCCTAATTCAGTTAGATGTGGTGTAACCTTAAAAAAAAATGGATGACCCTCATTATTATTAATTTCCATTAAGACAGACTACTGAATTATATACCTCGTCATAAGGAACCCATGACTGGTAAAGAAAATGGTCTAGATGAGTTAATACAGTCTCTTAAGGCTCCATTTCAGGAAAAATCAGCTACAACTCTGGATGTAGTTTGGCTTATGTTCAATGCCAAAGCCTTTATGTAATTCCAATGCAGTTTCTGTAAGTAACAGAACCTGATTTTCTGATTAAAATGCAGGTCATCAGGCAAGAAGATGGAAGACAGGCACATATTTTATGTGGGTTTTTTTAAGCCTCTGAACAATACAGATCTGGATAAGCAATGAGAACGCACCAAGGAACACGGATTTTTGGGGAGAATTACTGTGCTTCTCTGCAGTGTGGTTTAGATAAGAACCACGGTGAGGTATGAGCTTTGCATTCAGGTGTTTTTCAAAAGCAGAAAAGCGACTATAAAGATGAACTGAAATACGCTTTGCAGTTTACAGCTCAAAATAGACACAGATTTTTAAAAATCATTTAGAACCTAAGACCCAGTATGCTGGCTGTAAACTCATACAGGACATTAATAATAAAAATTTCTGACATAAAACCCCTCACCTTGAAAAGTCAGAATTTTTAGCTATACCTTGTACCTAGTTGTGAGATGGTGTTATTGTGGCTAAAACACATGAATAATCTGTCTCTTTAATAATGTTTTTGAGTTCAAATCATCCCTATCACCTAATCAAGGAAAATCTAAGAAAAAGAACGGCCTAGTAAGCCAGATCAAAAATCCCTTGTCTCCCAGTATTCTGTCCAACAGTGGTCAACACAAATTAGTAAAACCACTGATCAACACATTCATCAATAAAATTGGTATTTCCCATTTTCTCAGTCCCCACCAGCTTGCAGCTCACACTTCATGTGCCAATGAATTCAAATAAATACATTAAAAAGTGCTGCCCCATCTCTTCATTTTGAGCCTGTTCCCTCACAGTTTTAAAGTGTGCTCTGAGTTTTGAGCATTTTAATACAATAAATAAAAAAATAATCTCCTGCTTATCTTCTAAGGGCCATACTTGATTTTCTGTATTTCTATCAAGTTCCCTACCTCCTCAGTATCTTTACCAGGCTGAGTGAAGAGCTCTAATCTACTCTGCTTTCCCTAACTGGGACATATTTTGCATATTTGCTTGTTCTTGTTATCCTTCTCTGTACTTTTCACTGTTTTACTTTATCTTTTTTTATTTGGAGTAGACAAGTACTCATGTGATATTCACAATGTGGGCAAGCCATGAACATATCTAGTGGCGTTATGCCCTCTTTTTTATTCTCTACTCCCTTCATAATAATTTCTTGGCTTCTAAGACTTCAACTGAGTAATAAGCTGGCATTTTCATAGATTGATCTCTCTCTTTTTCAAAAAAACTCCAGTATGTCTTTCTGAGTGGTAACAATTACTTCAGTTATTCGGACCATGATTGCTTACAGGGTTAGAAGTGTTTTCTCCCATAAGCATTATTTTATATTTATCCATGCTATACAACAAAATGACTGCTACAACATTTTCTTCCCTTTTTAAAAATTGTTTTGCACAAGGACATTGAACAGGTTCCAGAACAGAGCACTGTTGGGACTGCTTAGCAACTTCCAGGATTATGAAAACTGATAATTTTTCTCACCCTTTTTCCCTCAACCTTTTAGCCAGTTGTTTACCCTCAGGAGGATCAAACTCTCCTATACCATGAAAATTTCTTCAATAGCTTTGAAGAATTCAATACTGTTCAATCTTACCTAGATTTTTAAGATTTGAGGCATGGATTTCTTCTGCAAAGGTCAGTAGCTTTTGTTTACACATTCACTAGTTCTAATCCTCATTGTGACAGGTTTCAAGTTTTTTCATACAAATATAGCTCAAAGAACTGTAGTTTCTTGAAGGAAGAATGCTATCACACCCAACTTTCAACTCCAAGTATAAATTTCTAAAATCAGATCTTATTCTTCAGATTCACATCTCTTCTTGTGTTTCTTTTTCCAGAATCTATTTTGATCTTACTTTCTTCAGACTTCAGCAGCTGCATTTTGGTTGCAGCAATGAAGCTTCTCCAGACAGAAAGTTGCTCACTGCTGTACAGTTGTCCCACTTACTAGGACTGCAAACAAAATCCGTTTGCATCCCTGGTTTTTGTCTTGTCTATTATGTCCATCTCTTGGCCTACATTCTTTACCAATTCTCTACCATATTGAACCATAGATAACTTGGCCAAAAATTTTCTTGAATTGGTGACACTCATCTCACAAACAGTACTGTTTCATCTCTATTCATCTTAATATCCACTTCAGTATCTCCACAATTTCATTAAACTCTCTCAAGAAATATTGATAAAATCTGGAGGCACAGTCTTGTCTGACCCTCTTCTGATATACCTTAGATTTTCACTACCGTCTCCCATGAAAGCTACACAGTCACTCCTCACCTTAGCACTGCTTGATTCGGCAAGTGTCATAGCAAGAGGGTCCACAAAGCTCAAAAGCATCCCAGTGCTGATAATGTGTTTCCATAAGTGAAAATATACAGGAATTTAAACTAGATTTGAACCACCATCCTAAGGAAATAGTGTCTTTGGAAGCAGACAGGCTACAGCAAGTATCTGAACAAGCACCCATTCAGTCTTTCTCAATAAGAAAGCTCTTTATTAGCAGGTGAACATTATTTTATGGTCCATATAGGATGAAAACACTAGTATGTTGAGACACTAAAGCAAAAGTTAGAAGCTACAAAATCTTGAATTTATTCTGTATTTATGACTCACGAAACACTAAAGACTTATCCCTACCCCATTATATTTCAACTTATCTTTATATTATTCCTACTGGAGAAGATGCTCCTCTCTCACAGATTAGATGAAAGGCATAGCCTAGATCCAAACTATGCAGCAGAAAAAAAGGGCATGCTTTCCCACTGTAGTTTTTCCTCTATATTCCTAAATCCTTTACATTTTCTGTTTCTGTTCTCCAAATCAAAAAGATGTCTGGAAAAAATACTGTTTAAAAATTTAATTCTTACTTTAAAATTGCTTCTATAAGGATCAAATAGATTATTTCCTGGAATTATTATATAACATGGTTGCCGCTGTAGAGGAGTGAACTCAGTAATCCAAGGAGGCCCCTTCCAAGTATCCCCTTCCATTGGTTTTAAAACTCAGCAAGAAAAGATTAAACAGACATAATGCTCAACACTGCAGACATCTGAGCAGAACCTGTCACTTATTTTTGAGATGTACTCCCACCTTGCTATCTGGCATGAATTCAAATAACATACTACCATGGGTAAGCACCACTACTGTCCTTCAACTCTGCCAAGATAAGGGCTCATAAAAAAGAAATAGCATATTTGCTGGAGACCTCACCTGATTAGTGATTGCCATACAGAAAACAAGCACTTAATAATAAGGCAGCCTGAGAAATGCCCAACTGTCAAAACTATAGGAATCCAGCATTTTGAAATAAGATTAGTTCCACTACCTCAGCTTCCTGCAGCTGTTGCTAGAGAATGTAAAAAGATAGCTATGTAAGAAAGACACTGATTCACTAATTCACTTTTCGCAGTTTTATATTTAATACTCTAAAAGCCTTATTTGAGCAAATTAAATCAATAGGATTTTGTCACACATATAAAAGTTATAAACGGATGTTGAATTACAATAGCCCATTTTCCAGTGCATTTTACTCTCTCTCTCTCTCCTGATGCATATACACTGCACAGTTTTACAAATGCAGTACATGGGTACAAATGTGCAATATATACTGGAAAAAAATGAGCACCTTCTGCGTGTTTGTAAGATCATTTTTCTGCATTACTCAGGGCTAAAAACAAACTAGAAAGCTTAAGACCGCGCTACATAAGAATTAAGCAGTGAAAGCAGGGCTGTTGCAAAGGCTATGTATGAAGGTCAAGACCTATACTGGCAGGTTATAAGGACAGCAACAGAGCTCTTGGGAAGGAGGAGCTCGTACATTTAAAACAGTAGTTGTAAGACTGCTGCAGAACAAGAACTGTGCAAGCTCTTAGCTATGTTGCATCACAAGGAATTTGGTGAATGGCATTAATCATATGTTGTCTTTTCCTAAGGACCACCATTTCCTTATCCTCAGAGACCTGAGGCATGCCAGAGACCAACCAGGGAATAAGAGGTTGTGTATCAGAGCTTTCGGTGGCATGGAAGAAGTGACACGACAAGCTCTCACCTCCCAGGAACTAAAGAGTATCCATGTCAGAATGGTATTTTTTGCTTTGTACTAACACTTAAAAAATAACAGAAAAATTACGTAAAGAAATTCACCTCAGTATGATGGAGCCAAACAGACACATCACGGAAATTCACAAGTTTAAGTCTTTTAAGAGTCATCGGGCTTCGTGTAAGCCACCTTTTTATAATGAGAGACAACCTGCTGCTGCCCTTATCACAAATAGTTAACATACCTTGTTGCGGCAGGGCTGCATGAGCAAGTTATGATGGAAGAGAGAATACTGCAAGGAAAGCTCTTGTTTCATTTTTGCAACAGAATGCTCCCACCAGCAGGTGGTCTTTTGCCAAGCACAGGGTGTTTTATGCATTTTGGTTCATATCTGGCTTTTCATGAGTAGTTAGATCACAGAATATGTAATGAAATTTAACACAAATAATGGCTTTAACATTTTGAGAAATTATCTGAGTTTTCTTTTGTAGGAAAAAAAGAAAAACATCCAAGAAAACAGCAATAATTCTTCCATAGGTTCAGTACATATGGTTTATAAAATAGGTAATAAACACAGCCTCATTCAGTTACCTCTATATCTTATTCAACTTCACTATATTAAGGATATTTCAAATCAAAATTTGAATTTGATATGATGTATTATAGCACAGAATTCATTCCACCATAAAAGACTTTCTATCCAGGCCTGTTTAATTTTCTCTCTCTTACCTGGTATTAAAATAAAGCCTTAAGTATGAAGTGTGCCACGTCTCTCAGAGTTAAAAGAAATTAACTGCAAATAGGTCCCTTCCACTTTTTTGTTAAAAAACCAAAAAATAAAAACAAAGAAACCAATCCCTCTCACCACCACACCACCCTCAATTTACTTTGAGAATTCTCAGTTTGGTACGTTTCCAGTTACAAGGTCTTGGCTTCCGCTGAGCACAGTTTGAAATAAAATAATGCAGCTTGTTCCTACTGCTGGAACATGCAGAGCAGAGCGTGCAGGCAAGGAATCACTGGCTCTGGCCCAACTCTTCAAACCTGTCTTACACTGTCACTCCAATCTTGGAGCAGTTTATATATAAAGTTGTAAGATAAGAACACACAGTATGAATACCCCTCCCTACCGAAGAACCAGACATGCTTTTATCTTGGACAGAGGCAAAAGGAAGAGAAATAGCAGAAAGATAGGCAAGAAAACACAACCCTACTTGTGAAATGGCTCATTAAGGAAGGCAAAGTGACAGGTAAGTAATTCTTCCCAGGCTCTGTCACAAAGGCAGAGATTAAACCAACCACCAACCACACAAATTTTGAAATGCTTTGGATAGCCATTCTCTTCTTTCCTCCTCTCTGATAATTTACTATTCTTTTCATTCTTTAGGTTTCTAAAATAAACACTTCTCTCTTTCATTTTATTCAGTTACCAGGCCTGGATGTATTTATCCTTACTTTAGTAGGGAGAACATAGAACACTTGGCAGATATAAAAGTTAAGATTTTACAAGTTTTCTATGATATTAAACTTTATAATACTTACATTCTTTCAGTTAAATGTGGGATTGATTGTAAACATTTCGTAATTATTAACAGGTCCCAGAGATTATTCTAACTCTCCTAGTTTCACTTACCTTTCAAAATAATATTGTAATAGTTGTTCTGAGACTAAGTATGAAGTCTTACTCTTTTTCATTTTAGAATGAAAAAAAACATCCTCACATGATTTTATGCACATAATTTCAGCTTTCCATAGTGTTTACAATTCCATGAACCAATTTTAATCTCAAACACAAACTAGGTCACAATCATACATTAAGAGACTAGTTAATACCATACAAAATGGAAATGGAAGCTTGTATTTTAGAAAGGACCACTCAAGTACTTAGTCCGTAGCACTAGAAAGCAAAATTAGTTAAACCATCTTATGCTCATCATTCATAAAAGAAAGCAATCAATACCCATTTATAAAACAAACAGAATGAAAACTTAACATTTTCTTTTATAAAGAAAATCACAATCTTATTGACTGATAAACCTTGAAATGCATAACACAAATCTTTGAACTAAATCAGGCTGTGTGCTTGTTTTGATGTCCAGCCATTTCTAGAAGTGAGTACTCTAGAGCAGTAGAGAAAGTCTAGTAGCTTTCATCTCTCAGACACTTGATGAAGCCTAAGTAGCATTAAGACTACACCTTATCAAACAAAACTGCAAAAATGTGGATTTTTGTCAATGCATTTTAGCCCACTCCTTCAGTCCATCCAGAGAAGGTCATGGAACATCCATCTGACAGTATCATTTAGCTATCTTTTTTTCCTGTCAGGTAAATTATGAAAAAGGGACTTCACTATGGCATAAATATTTGTACATTTATGTAACAAGCAACCCCAAGAATTCCTGTATCCAAAAAATCCTTTTTCATTTGAACATTAGAGGCCAACAGAAGTTCTTTAAAAATCACGACATAGAACCACAGAATTGAGTTGAGGTTGCATAGCTGAGGTTGGAAGGGGGATTTGGAGATCACCTGATCACTTCCTATCTATGACTGTCATTTTTTAAAAAGTACTGTGAATAGAAGAAATTATTCTGCATTTTACTTACAGTGCTCAGCTTACTACAACAAATGAGGATGCGGCGTTCATACAGCATACTGGCATAGAGATGCAGCATGTTGTTGACATCAACTGCTACAAAATACTCTGTCAGATTTCTCTGGGAAGAGAGAAAATAATTTTTGATTAATGATATTACAAAAACAAGCATCCTTAACAAAAAAAAAAACCAGATTTCATCCTCCTATTATGCTACATCCTGTACGTGGCTTAACGAATGAAAGCAGTATGTCATCTTATGTCAGGGTACTTTTTAATTGCAATATCTTTCCCCTAACTTTTGGGGAGCTAGGTCTTGGAATAATAAAAATGATGATATTTCACATACAGCTTCTTAAATACAAGATACTCCTCCAAGAAAAAATACGTTCTGTCACTTTTATGGAAGCTTCAAAGCTGCCTGATAAAGTACCGAAAAACCCTCATAACTCAACAATAATACCAGCTCTCTTAGAGGACAATTCTAGTATGACAAATTCAAATGTAAGCTCAGTCTATGCTAGAACAATCCTGATAATTAGAAATACACATGGGCATTTAACACACAAACTAAAAAAAGTTACACAGGTTGTCTGAACTGCTCACTTTGTGCACTCAGACACACTGACTTCTGTGCTGGAAGACAGAAAGCACTTCCTTGGGCAGCTGGGGAAACTGAGGAAGGAGACAGAATTCTCTCTCTCTGAAAATTTCAGTGGATGCCAATCACTGATGAAGAGGCGGGATTCAAACATCCAATTTTACTTCAGTGGCCAGTATGTTTACACAGTATAAAGAAAATTAATTGCAGTAGAAGAATATTGTAAGCAAAGCACATTTGCAATCTGCCTTTAAAGTACAGACAGAAAAACCAAGACACAAGGCAAGTAACACGACTGAAACTTTACATATACACTTCCTAGGCAACACGGGTTTCTTCCATGCTTTTGCTGCTCAGAATATTAAAAAGTACCTATGTAAAAATTACTGTGAATAACTGAAATACAAAAAAGAAAACAAAGCAAGCTGCACAAGAGGCTATGGCCACTTCATCCCCCACATCATCCGATCAGCCAGCAACATTATCCATTCATCATTACCAATGTAATTGCCCTGTGCACATGCTGCAGTGGCATGAATCATGTATCATTTACTAAATATTTAAGATGTCTTCTAATAAACAGCAGAATGTGATCCTAAGATTTTTACTATCAAAACTAGAAAGCCACCGTGTAGGTAACTTGATCAAAACATATTATGTTCTCCTAGAAGGAGGGGCTTTTACAGTGCAAGGCAATCAAAAAAGGATTTTCTTAAACTTCTTAAAACCCAGAAACTGAAAAAAAAAAGGGGGGGGGGAGGAGGAAAAGGTAATACACCCAATACTGCTGAATTAGGGAATTTGTTTCCAAATAGCTTCTTACAGATATGGAAGGGTTGCTAGATGATAAAGACAGTCTTATACAAAAAGCACATGTGAGATCAAAATTAGATTAGTCATGAATTCAAGTGTAATCTTAATCATCATTAAATAAAAAAGTGCAGAAAAGCGAAAAGCAAATATGATTTAGAAACTTAAAGAAGCTCAACAAAGCCTATTAGCACTTTTGACAGATCCAAAGATAACTCTAAAACCACCAATACTTGGCCTGAGAAGTCTGCCAAGATGCTTCATACTGTGCAAAAATATGTTCCACAGCTTGCCATCTAAACAGAAAGAACTAAAGAAAAATTAAGCATTGTATTTGGAAGACTTTTGTACCAGTATGTAGACAGATAAAAACTATGCTCATTATGGTTAGCTTCAAACATGTTAATGTACAACAATCATTCAGGTCTTTGTTACAGAAAAGCTATAGCCACAGACAGGTATATTCAAAGAAAAAAAAAAAAGCCAACACATTTTTGCCAAAAACCTATTAAACTATCATGTACTTTTTCTGTATTTCTCATCCCATCTGTGCTGATTAGCATGATATTTTTGTCTAAACATAAGCTGTCTTCTCTACGGCTCTTCTTGCCCCTCTCACCCATCTTTCCACGACGCCAAAACACCATGCATGACGACACAATTACTGCAAATAGTGTGAATTAAAAGAATTTTTAAGTAGCACTGAACTCCATTTGATGCCACCTAAATTAGGGGCATGGCAAAAAGAGAACATAATCCCTACATTCTGCTTGAAGATGTAGATATGCACGTCCATGGATGTGTTTATAAGGCAACAGTATCCACTAGTGAGAGGAAAATAAACACAGGGACTTGATTTGCTATTATTCCTTCATGAAGTTTATTATAGTGAAATACTGGCTTTGACACACAAACGTACCTTCAGATGGAACGATTATAAGGTTTTAGTCTTCTCTGCTCTCAGGAATTTGCCAATGACACCTGCGAAGCATGTGGGCTGTATGGTAATGTATTGATACTAAGGAAATTCACGTGTTAGCTCTAAGTTTTATTTATAAGAAAGCTGTCATCTTTGAAGATGAAATTGGGACTTACACATGTATTTTGAAAGACATGTCTCGTAAGTGACAAAACCATGAATGAGTTAAATAAATACAAATGAAAGAGTTCCAATTCACAGTATAATTGTTGTATATTTTGTTCCCTAGGATTTAAACCTTCCTTGAGGAAATAAAAAGTTGGATTTGCAAAATAAAATATGGTAACAGGTATCCCCACTCCTCTCAAAACTCACTAAGAGTGCTACAAAATTCCCTTATGCTCCTTGGAAAGTTCACTCCTAGATCAATCATCTATTTGATCACTTGCTATCTAATATCAGTAAAGGCACATGCATACTGACTTCTGAAATTAAAAAATATTCATGTAATTCTCTTCCTCCATCATCTAACAAAGAATTTCTCACTGAAGGAGCAAACAAGTGAGCTCTCTCTCCTCTGTGAAGCGTGAAAATCAAACATAGTAACATGGATTATAGTTTACTCTTTTTAGTCTTGCTCTTGAACAGCTTCATTTTCAAGACGTCAGTAAATCTCCTATCAGAACAGGTCAACAGAATTGAGTCAGGTTTCCTTCTCCATCCTCCTATTGGAAATCCCTCATCTTATTTAGAAGTTTGCTTTCTTTGAAATATCACACATTCAAAATCTAACATGGGTTAGGTAATCTGGTATGCAGCTAACACTCTTTTATAATGCCATGCTGTTGTTTGGGAGAACAAAATAATGAAGACAATACACTTTATCAAATGGTGTAAATGTAGGAAAAAAAAAGGGGGGGAAGGGGACTTTAAGAAAAACAGGTAGCAAAAGACACACGTTATAAAGAGCAAAAAAATCAGGCATTTTGAAATATAGGATTCAGTGATAGAAAAATACATCAGAACGTCATCACCAAGAACATGTGATCATTTCAGACTGCTAACTTACCTGGCATTTCTGAAACACAACAGATACTACTAGGAAATTTACACTCTTGCACTGTATTTCCTGCAATGAACCCAATTTATTTCTGCAGTCACAATGCATTTACAAATCGCTCATATTAGTTAAATCTTTTGAAAAAGTGAATGCTTAGCTGTTAAATAAAAGTGTTCATGCTAAATGTTTTTGTGACTAATTAAACATAGTGATCTGACAGTCGAATAATTCCAAGAAGTTTGTTAACATTCCAAATAGAGTTCTGTGCAGCTCTCCATTAATCACTACATACAACTTCAAAGTTTGGCACTACTAAAACTTTTGCTAATATGGGTTTTAAAATGTAATTACTGATAAGATATGTAGAATTTTGAATAAATCAGGCCAATTGATTAAAATCCATGAAGATTTATGCTCCTTGTATTATTCCCTAATATGCTTCAATGCTACATGAAAGTTGCGCTAACATATAAAATCCTCATAAGAAATTACACAATACTCATTAGAAAAAAATAAACAAACAAAATGCCTGAGAGATAGTCAACTGCAATAACAGTTAGACCTATGGGTTTGATTTTTAATATTATTCTTTCTTACAATAAGCCCTAGCTTTTTTAATTTGGATATCTATATCTATATGGGCATACATATTTGGTAACTGAATGCAATGTTCTTCCACTGCTATTCCCAGAGGTGCCCTGGTTCACCCCAGACACTGCGAAGAGTCCATCCTTCACAGTGACATCACTGCACAGGATACCTCCATCGGAACAGTCACATTCCCTCCGAGGCACATCAGCACCACTCAATGATTCAAAGAGGATGCTTTTTAGCATCACATGGCACTCCCTCCCATGAAGGCTGAGTGTTCAGCTTTCAAAGGGTTTCCAACTCCTTCTGGCCCAAGGCCTCTGCTTTTATAACAGCCTTTGATTCATGAGCATTCATCATGTCTCCTGCTCAAATGTTTTGGGAAGCTGACTCATACCTTTGAATATAAAGCGAACATCACTAGCAGACATAACCAACAGAGCATAAATACAGCTATACTTCCTGAAGCCCTTACTAGGTACTGTGTTATTAAGCTGTTCCATATCAGTTAAAGCAGGCCCAAGGCAGATGATCGATCTACTTTTAATCCCTGCCACTGGTTTCTTACCATTACTTGCTCGTTTCTCTCTGCCCTCCAACTTGCCAGCCTGCAAAATGGAAATAAACTTCCTTCCTTGCTCTCCGGGTGATTTGAGGCTTATCAAACAAAAATTGTTAAAGTTTGAGATGATTAGCATAAAAGAGATGAACACAAAATATAAACTCTATAAACAAGTAATTTCATGTCTGGATTATGACCGGATTTGATAGCTGGTTTAGATTCAGGAATTGACTCTTAAATTACTCCTAATGTATCGTATTTCTACAAAAATAAAGGACCTTAGAAAAAAGAGCACATCTATTAAATTTACTGACAGTATACATGTCAGTATGAAAAGTCTGTAACACAGAAAAGCTAGCAACAATGTTTTAAAACAGAAACAAAAAGCCCCAAATGTTATCTGCTATACAACTCATCCACAAACAAGATGAAATGTCTTGATGATTCCCTTTTCTTTCATGCCATAAATTGAGGTATATAGTACTAGGCAGACCACAAAATGTTCAGGAAAGAACACTGAGATGTCAGGCATAGAAATTTGGCTAAGAGACATAGCAGGAGCATATTAAAGAGTATTTAAGAGAGGCAAATGTCAGCATTGTCTTCCCACAGACCTATCATCTGGCTAGAAATCTGAGGCATGCTGAAAAACATACAAGACAACTTCAAGAGGCTTAAGAAGTCTCCGAAAAAGTGGCCTTAAAGAAACCAGGTATGCTTGACATTTTCAGAAAGCCATCTAGCAAACAGATCATTTTTACTGGTCCCTCATGTCATTCTCTCAGAAGGGTCTCACTCTATGATTAGCAGATCTGCTTTTTTCTACCCGTATCAACCTGTCCATTAGTACTTTATCCATAATACATTTCAGCTATTAATCACAAATGCAGATCATCAACTCTTGAATGCTATTATGTAAACATTATACAGAAGGAAGATGTTATCACAAAGAAAAGAATGACTGCCTGAGCAACGACAGCTAATAATACACCTTTAAAGCAAAGACCCTATATGTTCTATATGAATCTGAATCTATACAAAATGTTTCAAGGAAGGATATACGATACCTGAATTCTGACAGCACCTTAAAGAACAAGGCAAGTTAATACCAAAGTGGTATTTGATCTTTCTTAAATACTAGTTATATGGATGTTTCAAACACCAAACTCTTCCACTGAAGATACTGACTATCAAGATTATATCCTTGGCTTGACTAAAAAGTAGCCATACCACTTTAATAAATAAAACGAACATATCGTATTGAAAAATTTTTTCAAATAAAATTCATTTCAAAACAGTATGTTTTCTCTCAAGCAGGTTCCAACAATTACTGCCCAAGTTTAGTTTTTAGTTTCAGTTTCATGTTGTACTCGGTCTCACATGTCAAGAAAACCAACAAAACTATGTAAACAGTGCGAGGTCAGCAAGAGGAGAACGAAATGTCAATCTAGTTGCAGAAGAAAAAGATTCCTTCTTTAGTTGTGAAATTATTAAGTTTCTTTTAAATCAGCAGTTCTCTGGAACTTAGGAGAAGAAAGCAGACTCTGATTCAAGTTAGCTATGAAGGTGAAATACCTCAACAGGTTCTTGTCTTCTCTTGATACAAATTAAAGTCTTAGTAAAGTGCATGAAATTCCTTTCTTTTGTAATCCTGCATTTTTATGTAAAAGATGACTCTTGTAGTACTCGTTCAAATGGCAGTCACAAAACTGCCTTGAAATTACTTTCAAGAATTTTTCATAGGCTTGTTGTAGTGAGTGAATTTTCACACAAATTAACTCCGTCATTGTTCTCTGAAACGCCACCATACTGTTACATACAGTTACCGAATCACTGTTCTTTCCCGATTTTGAGTAGGCTAAAACTACAGACGTGTATTTTAAATTTCCTCACTTACTAGAACCAAGAAATCATGGAATGTTAATAGTAAGTAATAATGTGGTGATAATAATAAAAGCTTTATATTTTTAAAATAAATATCTCAACTTACAGTTTAAGATAATTATGCTGTCAATTTCATGTTAATTTGGTATCTTTTCTTAATTAAAGTTGCAAATGTAAATTCTACTGTTACATTGTACTTCAAAAGGCCTGTTACTCATGTACTTCTGCAGTTAACAATACAATGTTTTCTGCCCAATACTTATAAATTAAGTTCACTTCAACATCTAGCAATATTTTACAGAATATAATCTATTACTAGGCCAAACAGAGGTAACAACTGTTATCTATTTTGCTGCTGAGATTAAGCAGAAATGGTAAAGCCTATGATCCTCTACGGTACTCACATTTTCAGGTATACTAGGAAGCTCTCTGATGTCAGGCACAGTAAAGTAAGAGTGCTAAAAAAAGAACAAATATTGATTATTGCAATATTGTCAAAAGCAATCTAAATTTATTGCTTGGTATTAGTAACAGCAGTAATAGCAGTTGCTCAGCTAAGTAAAAATGACAGAACATTTGTTACCAACTACCAGTATGACTTCTTTGTCATGGATTTCAAAAGCTGGATTCTCAGATCACACATGCAATAGGAAATGCATTAGGATAGAAAGTATCAAATGCTCCTGAAAAGTTATATTACATTTTTTTGTTCTTCAGAGACGCTGATACAGACAGACTCACACAATGTATGACATATGCCAAGGAAACTCCAAGGCAGTCTATAATTCAAGCCATCTTTCCACAGCCCACTGCAGGTTGCATGATGGACTACAGGAAACAACTGCAAGCAGGTCCTTTTCTGACTTTCAGCATCAGTAAGTTTCATTCAAGGCAATGGTGAAGTTATGGAAATTTACTGAGAAATGCTTCCTAAAGTTTTATGCCCACTTACGTGAAAAATATTACTAAGTTCTAGGTCAATTTTATATGCCTTAAAAAACCCCACATTTTGAAAGACTACATTGGTCTTGCAATTTCATAATCCATTATATCGTTACATTTTTTTTATTGTCTGCATTCCAAGAGACTAGGTTCACTCTAGTTCCCCATCTGACCATGCATGACTTCCATGATTCTTGGTTAAGGCATTCGGAAAGGAAAGGAGAGAATGTGACTAAACTGCTTTTGTAAATCAATGGCATATACAATTTATATTATTTTTATGATCTTCACAATTTGTCTTAGGGATACTTATTAATTACTTGCTGAAGCCTTAAGGGCTGTTATATTCTTGGCATAGTTCTACAATTGGCACAATTTTCTTCTGTGTGTGTGTATATATATATATCAGACATGTTGGTGCTTCATGAACAGTCTATAGCCCAAAATAGCAAGTGAGTGTAACGGCTACACTGAATATAGACACTAAATGTATAAACACAAATTTTTGCTTTTTGATATACCACTGTTTTAGTTTGGTTGAAAAGATGCAATGCAAAGATACAGGAATAGTATTCACAACTATATCACATATAGGAACCTCACTCCGACCCCAAAATAGGCTTGTAAACAGCCAAAATAAAATGCAGAAAGACACCACAACTAACAGTCCCTTGGCTGCTTTTTTATATCTTTTCTTGCTTCATCGCCCATGAAATGTCTGAGACAAGGGGAGACCGGCAGCATTCCTTGAAACCACTGGTATGAAAGAACTGAAATATTCCAACTGATCATTGCCTTTTGAGACAGCTCGTCCCCTTAAACAGAAATGCTGTTCATAAAAGAGCTAGCCTCAAGAGGACTGGGACATTTCCACTGCCAGCTGGTGACCTAGCAAGGCCAAACAACTGTTACCTGTCGACTGACATTACAGGGTGAAGTGATGAGAGTAAGCTGCTTGTTGCCAAGAAGTACTTTAGAAGAAGGAGTAAAGGAAATGAGAGGGAGAAGAAAACTGTGGCTGCACACACCACTGGTTTCCATGTGAACTCTAAATGACTAATTGGCAACTGCAGCAATGTGCATCTTAACTGTTTTTTCACTACAGCCTGGAACACCAGGTTGTTCTGCAAAAATTAATTTGAAGACAAAAACCCCAAAAGACAAAATTTAAAATACAATCCCATCAATAAAATCCCACATCTACTCTTTCAGTGTTCTTTGACTTAATTTCTCACAAGATAAAAAAATGAAATAAATCCTTTTTTGCATTAGTTTTTTTCTTGGGGGGGGAAGAGGAAAAGGAATCAGAAAATGTGATAAACAGTTAATACTCAAAATGCTGCTATGACAGGTACATGACTGTTTGCTTTGCAGTCTTGTCCCCCTTGCATACTTGCAAGATTCTAGGAGTTCTGCAGAAGTGTGGGCAATAAATGTCATGTTGCTGCTCTGTGGCCTCTCGCAGGTCACAGACGATATGGTGAGAAATTTCCATGGGGAATATACACAATCTTCCTCCAATCAAAGAACAGCATTTCAAAGACATTTGAGGTTAAGGAAAGGGAAGCAGAGGGCCCCAAATGTGAAAAGGGGAATTTCACAGCTCTGTGTCCTCACAGGAAAACAACATCTGTGTACCAAGTTCCAAAAAGAATTGCTTTTGACATTCCTCTGTTATGATATGTAATGAAAATTAAATACCTTAGTTTACATCTCTCCCACTTCACTTACCACTCCAAGATGAACAGAGGTTCCTGGCTCAGGGATGGTAAGTTTATGAAATGTTTCTAGGAGCTCACTCCTTTGACTATCCTGAAATAAGAAGGAGAAAAAAAAACCAAAAAAAGGAATACTAAGTAGGCATTGCTGTAACAAGGTAAACTCCAAGATGGAAGGGCAATGTTTGTGGAATTGGGGGCTTAGAGAATTTTCAAGTGTAAAGAAAAACAGAAAAATAGATTTATACATTAGACTACGAACAGAAACAAATGTAGTTTCCTGTGACAGCTGGGTTTTATAACATGATTTTTTTAGAATACATTTTTTTTCATATGTATTTCTACATATTTCTGCAATCTACTGAGTCACCAACCTATGCCCTACATAGTTGCTCAGCTCAGAGCAAGCCAGTTTTCACTGCAAGTTCTTTATAACAACTCACTAGCTTATGGTAAAGCCAAATGTATTTAATCTGTCTAGATGAAGATGTGATCCTAAGTGCTTCTACCTCAAATGTGAAAGGTTCTGACAAATGCAAAAATACAATTATTACCACAAAATGGTAATAAATCAAAGCAGCAACCTAACTGCAAAGATTATACTTGTAATATTCTAAATACATGAAACTAGACTAGGTGTTGCAATCATATACGTGATTTCTCTGTATCACGAATTATCATTTATAAACCTAGAAGCAAATTTTAATAGCTTAGTTTGCTTTAAAAGCAGAACAGCATCTGAAGGTCTTAGGCTGGATGATGCTATATGGGTAAGCATTTTGCATCAGTAAGCTCAGTTCTCCGCTTACTTTACATGACAAATAAACTTGCGTAAGACATCTGTCAAGGATTCGTGAAACTGCAATACAGGATTTGCATGGCTGTGCTGAATACAGTTCAGGTAATCGAAAGGTCTGCACAGTATGGGTGACTGCAGGGAAACCATTAATTTGTGTGGGATCCACAGTCACATTCTTGGATTTTATCTTTTCCCAAAACTAAATTAAAAGCACACTTATTTTTCAAAGGCACTTGCCAAGCTTTCAGCTTGGCTGAATATGAACTTCTGTATTACTGCATCATACAGATTAATAACTGACAGTCATCTCTGATATAAGCACTTCTTAAAACAGCTTGTTTTCATCCTCTCTCCCTCATTTGATATTGGGGCAGGGAAAAGAAGGGTTAGTACTTCAGAGTAATACCTGTCCTTTTGCTGAATAATCTGCCAAGACATTGAGCAGCTTATAAAAGACTTCAAACCATGGGAGGTAACTAAAAAAAAAAAGAAAGAAAAAGCATATATTTATTTAACTTGCTAAATCTCAGTTAATAAATCCAAGATTGCTGGCCTTTACTATATAGACGCATCCTAACAACAGCCTCCGCTGGACACGGCACTTTATAAATATCTGTTAGGAAAGCCACATCAGACCTTCCATTTGAAGGAGAACACTGCCAGAAGGTTGAAGCATCCCTTTCCTTTGAGGTCTGAGCTTCAGTATTTACTCTTCCCCAGTGTTTCCAGCCACCTGTGGGCACTAAACGTCAAATGTAGCACCAGCTGTAAACAAACTTTGGTATCAGCCAGGCCAGTGCTGGGAGTTCACCTTCCTTCTGACCCTGTACATAACAAACATACAGGTTAAAAACTCCCATCAGATTTTAAGATAAATGTACACTAATGTTCACGTATGGTGGAACATTTTTATTTGTAATTATTTCCCAAAGTATATGTTGAATAACTAGTTTTCTGTACAGCTGCTGAGGATCCTAGTAAACCAAATATGCAGAAAAATCCCACCTTTTTCATTTTCATTCCATTTCCATCCCACAAAATAAGACAGACAGCTAGGATGTTACTTTTCACTACAGTATACTTTAGTATGATTTTGTGCCCTATTTCCATTTCAATTCCTTTTTAAATACTAGCAAGGAATTTCCCCTCAGCTGCAGCAAATAGAAAAGCTAGTTTGCATGACGCACAAACTGATTCTTCTTTTAATCACAGATGCTTTCTGAAGCAAATGGATTCTATTTTGATATAGTTAGACAGGATTTAAAGTTTTTATAAAATATGACTACATCCTGACAACTATAAAGAATTGAGTGCCCCATGGTTCCTAACTGTACAGCTTTTAGTAATAAATGAAGTGAGAAGCTATATATGAGACAGATAAAGTGAATGGCACTCCATCATTAACATTTGTTTGAAGCTTGCAAATGCTACTGTAAAATGTAAGTAGCTTATCAAAATATACTGATAAGCAACTTAACTTTTCATGTTATATGACAGTATTATCATTTAAATTAATATGCTCTAAGCATCTTTACAAACTATGTAATAGAATAGAGCAGAAAGACAGACAATTACCACTTTAAACAGCATTTAAGTTTGGCATTATATTGTAAACAATCAAGAAGGATTAGTTAGAAGATAAGTTTCTTTCTTGCTGTTTAGTTAAATAAACTTCAGCAGAGTTAAAAGCCATTACAAGAGTAACAAGAAATCCTCTCAAAACATATCTGCTAAGTAGAGATTAAGAACCTGGTAAACAAATCCTTGTAAGGCATCTATCAAAAGAGTTTGAAAAGACAGAAAACCAAGAAGGCAGAAAGCTCCCTGACAGTATGAAACCAAAACTTATTTCAGGAAGGTATATTTAAAGTTCTACTTGATTGCTCAGGGATCTTGCTGGAAAACTACATTTACAGAATTAAAATGAGAATCTTTTAAATATTATTGTGTTTATAATGCATGTGTCAGTATAAAAGCAATAAACAAAAGCAAATTACCTCAGCTTCTAGTTTGCCAGAGTTGCACTTCATTTAGAGCCCCAGCGCCTGCGGGTGAGGACAGACCAGGTTCTCAGCACCGTTTGCAAGATGTGGTGCATATACCCAACAGGGACAATGCTGAGCTCTGAAACCAAGGTCAGGTTGTGTTCTTTCTTCAAAGATTTACTTATCTGTCCTGTCGTGGGGCCTCTTTGTTCAGAGCTAAACCTTACCTCACTACAGATTCAAGGGAGTTTTCTATATTACTGCAATACACCAAACACGACAAATCTATAGGTTCCATCCATGAGAATACTCCATCCAAATCCAATTTTAATTCTTTCGCTCAGCACCTAGAAAATAGCTTCTATGATTCTAATAAAAATAACCTAGATAAAGTCTCAAACTCACACAATGTCAAAACATCAGCAAAGCCTCCATATAACCAAAGGGAAGGTATAGCCCTATTTCTGTTATACTTGCATACTCCTTGTTGGCTTCCCCTTTTCTCCTCACTAGTATCTTATAAGGAACTTCATTGTTGTCCTTTGTTTAACACTAACTCTTCCTTATTTTAAGCCATTATTTCCAAATAATGGTTTAGCATCTCAGCATAACCACTTCTTTTTCTTATTTTAAGAGTAACTTTGCATTTTGAGGAGAGAACCTTCACAGTTTTGAAGACGAGGAAATTAGCTGGTATTTGAAGCAGACCTCAACACAATACAATACAATACACAGGGATCTGTGTAGCTCTTGCTCAAGAGAGTGCAAGACAAGATAAAACAAACAAACCCACCACAAAATTGCATACATTATGCAGACAATCTCACTTCAGTTGTCACCTCACTGCTTTGTCACTGCAGAATTCAGGATCTCTCTCATCCTGAAAGCTTTGGATACATCAGAAAACTAATTTATCCTGCCATCTTCAATACTTTGTCACTTATTCCATGTGTTTACTACTCAAGAGTGAACCAGTTCTGCTTTTATTAGACTAAATTGTGACCAGTTAAAGTTGAAAAAAATAATTTTTTAAAAAATCAAGAACTATAGTTATCTGAATTTGTTTCTAGATCTCTGCCAGAAGGAAAAAAGAAAAGATGTGGATTTTTTCTTGCAAAAAGCAAATCCTCGAGGCAGCCTTTAAACACCCCCTCCAACGAAACGGAGGTTGAATTTATAACCAAAAACTTTCTGTACCACATGCAACTTAAGTAGCACAACTGGTAGCACTACTGAAGATTTATGGCTTATGACTTGCTCATATTTAATTTGTAACCAAACACTTCCCCTTCCTCTTAGCTACCTTAGAACTTTTGATTAACTCTTGTTTTCACAGGTCATAGGTTAAACAAAGGAAGGGAAGCGCTCTGGAGTGAAATTGCCCAGAGCACCATAGCATGCGAGCGCATGCAACCGCGCGCGCACACCAACACACACACACATCCCCCTTCAAGCAACATCAAAAAAGCGATAGACTAGAGATTCTTCAAGGGAGCTGAAGTTCAAAGACTCCAATAAGCATAAATCAGATTGTGGCTGAAGAGTAAACAAAAAGAGAAGGGCGATCTGAAATCTTAATTTTTTTTAATTTTACACCCGTTTCCAGTTTCCTCGCACATGTACACACACACATACAGTGACATATTTGCCACAAATCATGAGAATCAAATCAAAGCCTAATCAAATTAGGCTTCTTCAAGCTGAGAGATCAGTTTAGCACTCTGCTTTTCTCTCCCTCTGAACGTTCAGTGTGCGATGCAGCCTCAGTGCTGGAGACAGGCCAGTCTGACGGGAAACAAGTATGAGCACAGGAAAACTGCTTATTATGCTACATAAGGTCTGCACAAACTCTACTGCACAAGTTGCACAGTACCTTATTCAGTAACTCATATGTCATCACCTTTTTAGTGCACTCCTTGAAAGTACAAAACATCATTAGTTACATGTGTCATAGCAATTAGGGTCAGTCAAAATGTTAAGACAACAGTGCTGCATTGCAGCTTGTAAATACAAATGTTTCCAAAACGTAGTGTTTAAAGAAGAGTGGTGCAAAACCAACAACTGACAGGCCAGGCTGAGACAACAGGAAAGATATAAAAAGAAGCAAATTAGCATGATAACAAGCCCCAGCAATCCCCGTGGGTAGGGTGTTTGCAGTTATGAAGAGGTCCACCTTTACTAGAGCAGACCTGCAACAAGAAGTAGAGCCTTTTGTACTCTGACTCCACAGCAAGCTAAAGGCAACAGGGGAAGGCAGAAGGATGCAGATGACCTGTGCACCGACAGCTGCAAAAGGTACAACTCGCCAGCCAGCGCTGCTCTCACAAGTCCAATCTATACTTCAGAAGTTACACTGAACAGAAAAAGTCATCACCCAATATTAGCTGCTACACAGATGAAAATGCTGTACTGCAGTCAATTTAGCTTTGAATTTTTCAACATATTAATCCACTCATGCACTTTAACATATGAAAGGAAAAAACTACTCTATCACAGCAGCATGTGAGGTCACATTTTCTGACCTCCAGGAAGGACTGCAACCAAAATTGGAGAACATTAAGCTAGCACTTTTGAAATAAAGCAACTGCATTTATATGCACATACATACACACACATACACGCAAATATTGTCATTCCCCAGCAAGGAGACAGTAAGAGATGACCCCATAGAACTTCCTTTAGTGACACTAAGTTGCCAATAGCAATGAAAATGGGCAGAAAAGTCGATTTCCAGGATCCTCCTACTCTCATTAAACACTTAATACAAAAGCTTTTAAAACCAAAACATTTACTAGCATTGTTTACAATCAACTTTTTTTTGTTTTTAAATAATTAAAAAGAAATCCTCCTTCCAGTTGATTCACACTAAGGACCAGTAACTGAAACTAACACTTCAAATTTAGCCAGGTCAAATGGTACTTATGGATATAAAGCAGAAAGGCCACAACACCACACCACAAAATGATGCCTCATTTTAATCTATTACTAGCCCAAGCCCTCTTCTACCCTGTTTGACATAGGCAACTCTGGAAAGAAAATTTTTAGTATCTACAGTCACAAATGTAAGTTAGCCTATGGCAAAAACTATACAAGAAGGCACTGCAGATTTCACTGCACTGCTCTAGTATCCAGTCTACCATGCAATTACCCAGTTTTGGATTTTAAATGAAGGTAAACTTTCCCCTTTAAAAACACATTACCTTACTGGAAGATCTAAGGATCATGCTTCATAACTTCAGTACAGTGCTTTGGCTACTGTCCTACGCAAAATGAAGGGCTCATTCATAATAAGTTATGGGACTTCAAGCTGCACAAACAAATGAGAGCTACTGTTTTAGCTCTATCAGAATATAAAGACTGCCTTCCAGCAACCACAAAAGCCAAGAAAGTATATACAAACCCAAGACAATAGCTCTATTATAGTGACTGCCTATATGTAAAGACATGCAACTAATTTAGTCAAATGGAATTGTCCAACAGTAAATAAAAAAAATGCAACATCTCTAAGAATAGCAAAGGGGAAATCTTTAAGCGACATATCTACACTGGCATCCAGTTGATTTCTTTCTCAAGTAAAAGATGCCTTCCTCAGGAAAAAACAGCTGTTTCTTATCCAGTTCTGAAGCACAGCTAATGAATGGAGGTTTTGATAATAAATATACTTCCTTTGAAGTGTGAAAATTTCACCATTATAATTTCTTTTGATATTTTTTGAGCACTCATTAGAATGAAGGAGAGTCATAAGTTATAGCATGCACCACTCAATCACTGTAGCTATCTCACAAATACCATGTACATCCAAGGTCAAGCGTAAAGAGAGGCTGTGCAAACAGGCAAACACGGTGTGCAACCAGGAATTTTACTTGCTGTTAGACAGGTATACCTCCAATGAAGTCAACTTAAAAAGGGAGAGATTTTCCAGTGTTAGTTGTAACAGACAACCACGAAGAAGGAAGCAATAGCAAGATAACCAAAGAGTGCAAGACCACTGCGAAAGCTGAAGTCATCAGAATAAACTCCCACGGAGCACTACAGACTTTGAAAGTGTATTGAGAACTTTGGCAGCAAAAATGCTATGTGTTCCAGTGTAGCAGCAGCAAACCCCAGTGGCAAGGTGTACCTTTTAAAATTATTTATGCGTATTTGCTAATTACCGTAGCAACTGTTTATAAAACTAATTTTTAACTTTGACAGCTCCAGCATTCAATTTTACTGGTGTGCTGACACCACGAAAAAGCAAAGCAAACACTTCTGGAAAGGTACCTGTAGTACCTTTGGTTTCCTCTGAACCATACAAAGACAAGTACCACCTTAGTTCACACAGTGCGTATATAGGCAGAACAGCATTTTTGTACATATATCTTTGTCATTTGAAATCAATGAGACTGAGTAACTAGTCTAACATCAACATATTTAACGCAAAAACTCCTAATAGATTGAGTTGTAAGCACACATAACTTTTATTCCTTCCACGCGCACAGATCAGAAGTGGAATTTTTAACATGTATTTATTTATAATACATACTATATATTTTGGTAACAGCATAACCAACTGCCATCTCCATTGCAAAACAGAACAGTCATTTCCCTTTTACAGATGGGCATAGTCCTCTGTAGTGACAGGCTTACAAAATCTGTCTGTATTAGCAAGGATCGGATTTGAGGAGTTCCTGAATCTTGACCTTTTCCTCAGTACAATCATCTACAGTGCCCTAGAATTCTTAATTCTATCAATAATGAGCTTGGCTCTTATATAAACCATAGTATGCATCATCACTAACTTCATTGGAAATACTCCTGATTGACAAAAGTAAGGAAGAGGAAATTCAGGCCAAGTATTTTTTCTGCCAGCACAACTTGTGCAGGTATCAATAAAACACATTGGTGTTTCAGTTCATGGACTCTGAATAATTAATTCAAAACATAGATGACCTGGTACTTAGTTGTGGCAGTGAAATCACTATAAAGCCCAGCAGGTTCTTATGTGTCAAAGCATTGGTCTAATGAGTGAAACACCTTTTCTTTCATGGGCACACTCACATGATGTGAGTGACTTTTATCCATAGGTGTACATATGCCTCATTCTCTATGTCCGCTCCAAGCAACATCACTGTTCCAAACTTGAAATCCTTTAGGAGAGTAATGTGCGAGGTCAAGATCTCGAGAGACGTTCAGCAAATTGAAAAAAGATGGAGTTTATTATTATTTCTACTACTATTATTAATTTCAACATATTGACCCAATCAATGTTCCTGGTGAAGCAGAACATACGTTTTCTGACTCAAGGTACTTGTCGTTACCTGCAGGACAAATGACACATCCTTGCATCTGGAACACAGAAGGCATCTCTGTAAATAATCCCACCACTGCCGTGTTTGAAAGAAAACGGGTACGGAAAATGTATCAAAAATTACTACAGTCTCTTGGAGACTAGTTATTTTAAGAATTCTTGCATTTAAAAATAAAAATGCAATTTATACTTAAAACCAATACTGCTTCTTTCTACCCTCCTGCACCTGGTAACTAATGATACTCCTCCCAGACAGCATTACTCCTAATGTTAGCAATCATGTTCTATTTTAAGTTAATAACGGTGATTGCAGATTCTGATCATGAACTAAGGTATGTTTACCAGTCTCCATGCTCTTCAGTGGTTTTATGCAGACACAATTTTAAATAGCAAAACACTTTTTCCTTCCTTTCATTAAAAATGTTAATTTCCCTTTTTAATTATTTTTAAATTCCACCTTAATTTTTAACAGCTAAGACTAAGTTAAATGACTTAACTACATATTTTAAAAAATAATCCTTTTTCTCCCCTCAAGAGAGAGATGAGTCTTCATACGCCTATTATTTTTGTTGCAGTAATACACTCTTAAACTTTTTTTTTCACCTTCCTTTCCTTCCCCCACCCAGTGTTTCCAGCATTTTTACAAAATGCATTTGAAAGACCCAAGGCATCTCTGGGCTCATTTGGGAATTTCCGTAGGCTAAATTCCCAGTTCAGCCATTCATGTGTTCCAGTGTCTTCCCCTACACCTTAAGGAACTCAGTACATCATTATTCTCTCTTCTAGACTCAGTCTATTGACACATTCTCACACTTGTAAGCTTAAACACATACACACATACCCACAAATCTCCATAGCAACATCTGTGCATGTTGATGAGATGCAGGCTTACCTTCCACAGGATCAGCCAACAGCCTTTTCTGAACATCAGCTTTTTTTTTTTTCATTTCAAAGTTTTGTCTGCATTAGACCTCAATCCATTGTAAGTGCCTCTGCCACTGTAGAAAGCCATCCGAATCCTTTCCTTTTCTTGCTCTCACAGGATTTCTTTCCTTTTTGCATTTCCCCCAGTTTTGCTAAAAACTTCCCTTTGATTATTACCCATGAGTGGTCTTTCCATGATTCCAAGAGATTCAGTTAAGAGTTCTGTAGCTTAAGCACGTGACTCATACATATTTTAGAAGTATTTAACCCCACAGAACTGGCCCACACAGATCTTATATGCATCTCGTCTTATGAAGCATCTTAATACTATATAATTGTCAACAGAAAGTGCTTACTTTGGTGACTTGCCACTGTGCATTAATAATAAAAGTCAATTAAAACATTCCCTTTCCTGTTTTTCTACCCAGTGTGACCAAGTATAAGCAGTTACAGCAAATCTCACTCGCACAGACTCCCAAGTTCACTAAATACCACTATTGAACCCAACCGTTCCCCAAACAGCTACAGTGGCTCTTGAAACACAGCAGCAGCGTCTCTCACAAAAGACAGCTCCAAGGAGCTGAATACACCCCTTCAACAACATGAAGCCAGAAAACCGTAACAAAGAGATTTATGATGTAACAATTTTACATTTTAGTCAAGCTAAAAAGTGCAAGGGCAGCCTGAGATAACCATTCCAAGGGTCTTTTGTTAGTGTGCTAACATCTAATTGGGACATCACAAATGGAACTGAAGTCTGAGTTTGACAAAGCTGTCACCCTTTCTCGGATTCTTTGTGGTCACTCTAAAACCTTGGAGGGGAGGGGGGGGAAGTCCAGTGCAGCTGCACTGTGGAATTTATGTAAATAAAACTAATTCAGAAGAACTTTAGCATTACAGTACGCAACATCATGAAGCATCTATCAACCCAGCACACAGTAATCTCCCCTGCTTCTCGCAGGAGCACTCTGTAAAGGAAGAAAACAACATAATTCTAGAGTCTGAAAAAGAAACAGCTTTTCAATGAAAAACATGACTTGGACTTACACTGAAAAATATTTTCTACAAGAAGAATCTGTGTTTTAAGAACCTGGAGCATTACACTTCAGACTGGAAAATAGGAATACCACACCTTTCAGCTTATAGGTCCATGCATTAACATCCTATATTCTGTACTAAGAAACTGTACATTCACAGACACATAAATATAGGCATAATTTAGAATGTACAAAATTTTAAGTATCTTCGATAGTCAAGCTTCCTTCTTGTGAATTACCCATCACTGCAAAAGTTAAGAAACTTTATTGAATTTTATGATAGAATATTTTGGTTTTAATTTATTTCAGAAGTATCTTTAAGGTCTGGTCTGTTGTTAGGGACTTTCTGCTTTCCCTCTAGTAGATGACTCCTTTTTAAAAAGCAAAGATTTTTAATTTCTAACACGCAAGTTATTCATACGATCGGGAAAACTTGCCAAGTGATATTTCTCCAGTCAGGCCACGCGGAGAAGAGAGAAAGGAATTCATTTAAAAGACAGAACCTAGGGTCTGCTGAAACAAAATGCAAAACTGTAAGTAGATTTTGGAGAGTACGTACATCTCTAAAGCTTGGGGCACACGCTGACGACAGAAGAAAATAACTGTGCAATTTGATCAGCTTTACAACACTGCAAGCCCTACTACACAAGGCTTTTATGGAGTAGAAGGCTGCACTTCTTACTGTACCCAGCTAATATAAGCATGTCTTACCAGGTATACCTCCCTTCTCAAATTTAGCATGCTACTATGATTAACTCTGGAAGATCAAGTGCATTATCTAAAAAAAAAAAAAAAAAAAATTGTATGTTTTTAGTAGATGTAAAGTTAAATGGGAAGCCCCATAAACCCCAAACACAATCGTAAGGTCTCTTGCTCCTTTTCAGAAGAAAAAGTTGTAAGTCTTTGGGGTTTTTTAGTTTAAGACCAAGAAAGAAACTTCTCAAGCATGTTTAAGAGCAAAGGACTGAAGTAGCAACATGAAATAAAGGCACATTGCGAAAAAAGTTTGTTTGCATTTACAAGGCAAACACTGACAATTATGTCTTTATACTCTTATTAAAACCACAGGCAAAGGATATCCCATAAAGCACACTTGGTGACAAGACGGTCATACTGAAGTGCTTGATAGTTTATAGTATGATTTATGAAACGCAACAAGATAGCACTGGAGTTAAAAAGACAACAATTATGTTCCACTTAATGCCAACAGGAATACATTGAACAATGTTTTTACTTGGCCAGGGTAAAATGCTCTAATTAACAAATAAGAAGAGGGCAGAGAACAGCCTTAAACTGAGAAAAGTTACAGATTATACTAGCACTAAATTTCCTGGTCTTTAAAAAAATTGGTTATGAAGTAGCTAGAGGAGTGTGGCACATGAGGCTTGATTTTAAAAAAGTAGGATGCGTTAGACAGCATGAGAGCCTAAAGATCACCACTGGAGTGACAATACAGAGAAAGGATTCCAAAGGCTTAGCTTGTCAAGGAATCTCTCTTCTCAAACCACGTTTAAAAGCACACATGAAAGTGCGGGAAGAGAGAATTCTAGATGTGGCAGACAATCAGAGATCCCACTAGGTTTGAGACATCTGGCATCAGTTGAAATCCATCACATTTCATTTGTGGATCAAAGACTACTGTTAAGTCTATCACAGGTTGAAATAGTAGATCCTGCACAGCCTTTTCATCCCAATGCAAATTAACCCTTTTTCCTTGACCAGAGAAACAGCTCCTTTTCATTACAGACTCCAATCGTATATGCTTGTTGAGCTATGTCCTCTAGTACAAAGTTTCAGCTGAAATTTCAGTAGTTACAAACTTTTTATTATTATCAAAAGTGCTCCCAATCAGCAAAACGCACAATGTGCTACAGCACACTGCTGTAGTGAGCTCCAAAAGCCATGGGACTTTGGCATATTTTGTAATGCCAATAAATTCCTGAAGAGAAGAAAAATTTTACACACCTCTATGTTCAAGAGCCACACTGAAAGGCTGTTAAGGACTTTTGCTCAGCTACTAAAGAATTTGCCACATATTGGAAAGTTGAAGCTGAGCATCAGGTGTGTTTTCTATAATCTCTGTCTTTCCCAGGGCCTTTTATTCTTGAACCAGAGAGGGTTTTTTCTACCCATATATTTTGAATTAGTCATTAGCCATCAACCTATGTCAAAGGCTAAGGAAAAAAAAAAAAAAAAAAAAAAAGCCTGAGTCCCAAAAACTCTGAGTTAAGAAACTCCGAGCGTAATAAATATAGCTCAAAAGCCATCCACATCATTACTGTAACAGGTTCAGAGGGTAAGTGACTCCCAACGGGCCAACATATTCTACCTCTAGAGCGACCAACTTTGTGTAAGACCAATGCCCATCTCTGGGAAAGAACAACTCATTAGGACATGAAGTTATATTTAGAGTAGAATAATCAGAACTGTCAGACCAATACTTAAGGAAGGTAAGTATCAATTAGCTAAATCATAGGAGGAAGGCCAAGGTTTTCACTGGCTAATCACACTGTCACATGAGAGAGAGAATTAATTGCCTTCTGAGCCACAGAAAGGAATATCTACTTAATAAAAGCACACCACATGGAAAAATATCTCAGTCTCACAGATCAGCACCATAAACTCATTTAGAAAAAGCTTGGAGAATCATATCAATAAATACAAGAAAAGTTTTAGTAAGAGGCAAACATTTTAGGATCAAGATGGCAAATATCCCATTTCTGAATATAGAGGGGAGATGCATACTGAGAAAACCTGATAAGCCCAGACTGTTTTTTTTCAACAGATAGCATTATATCATTCCAACAACAAAGCAGCAAAGCTGGATAATGCAGCTTCATACCTGTGTGTGTTCATAAGAGAATGATCTAGGATATTATATTAATTCTTTGCATTTTGGTAAATTAAATACAGAGAAAATTGGGGTAGGGAATGAGAATATTCCAGTAACAAAGAGAGAGAAGTCATTAATTATATGTAATCCTCTTTATATGCACAGGGAGGGAACTTCATTACTGTGAAGAAATATTCGCATGTTCGGTAGTAGTACATGTCTCCTAATAATAAGCAAAGTTTGGTCCCCAATTCAGTTGGTAGCAAGTCATAAAAGTTAAATTCAAATCCAACCACAGCTGAAGGAGCCAAGAGAGAAATTCATGATTTTTTTCAGTGTTGTGGTGGTACTTGGAATTCATAATTTGGCAATGTGAGAAACTGGGCTAGTCACATAAGAATCACCTTACTTACAGCAAATAAGCATTTGTAATACAAGATGCGAATGCAGTCCTTGAAGACTATAAAGATCAAGTCAGGGAGTCTGATATTTGATTGCAGGTTGTCTATGACTACAGTATACAATGTTTTAGGATTCACAACCAACATTTAGATGTAACTTGTACTGTACAGTTTGGAGGAAGATCTGTCTCTTATCAAACATGTTCATAAACAGCCAGAGTTACAAATTAAGGTTTTTATTTCAGAACCATGCACAATTGAGATAACACTGCCTCTATGAAGCCTTATAAAGCCTTTTTTTCCTATTATTACAGTGTGGCTGAATCACATTTTCTATTGAAACAATATGCAGAAGTCAACTTATGCAGCTTTTCTCAGCAGTTCTACCTCTCAGAACAGCCCCTGCTTCTCCAATTACCACTGCATAACCTGAGGGCTCCTGCCACGTCTTGATTTTTGAAGGAGGAAGTTGCCATGTAATCTCGTTGGGGGAACGCTGTATACATCTGTCAGCAAGTACAAGATGGTCTCATTCCTGACAGATGCATTTTGTAAGCCTTCAGACAGCAACCCAAAAGTGATCCATTTGCAGAAGAGAAGATCTATCCATCTTGTACTTTAACTACTTCCTCCCTACTTTTTTGATGCTATGGAACTGGGTTTTCCCCAGGGTGATGCGCTAATTCATTTTGTATTAGCCCTAGAATGGAAGTTTCCAAACCAGTCAGCCAGGGCCAAAGGTAATAAAAAGTGACATGATTTAATTACTTCTGTTACAGTTGTTCAGCAACTAAAGAAGGTGTGACATGAAGCCCTAATTAATTAAGTAAAATTGGTTTCTGGTCAGTAGGCAAGACCAGTGAACTAGCTGGACTAGAATGCAGTATTCTTAGCTTTATCTAATTCCACCAGTAGCAATACATTAGTATTACTAACACTTGACATTTTTTGTTGTGATCCTTCTCATTGATATTTTACAAAAGTGTTTTGACTTGCAGTCAAGATTAAAGCTTTGGCAAAATCTGCAGTAAACTTCCTTTGACACACCTTCACTATTCTTTAAGTTCACTAAAAGTCAGTTAAATTAGCATTGTCCTGGATTGGTAGTATAGGGGGAAGAGGAGAAGGAGATGGGGGGGTTGTTTTAAGGGATTCTGGGTCTCTGAGAAGGATAGCATTGAGAGAGATCAAATAGCTATAAGTCATAACTAACTTTATATTGTGTATTTACTCATTATATTCTGAAAGCAAATACTGTTCTTGTTTCACATTTTCACAAGTTTTGTCAAGAAACTCCAATGATGCAAGATAACATCAAAAAATTGGAGGTCAGAACTCTGTGTTACCTAGAGGCATACCAAAACAACAACAAAACCAAAATGGCAAGACAATAGCACAGAACCGATACTTTCACTATACCAATATCTTAATTTTTGCTCCAAGAGGGAATATTCAGAATGAATGGCACTTACCACTGCTATAAAAATTACCTGGAGTTTGTTCAGCTAAATCAATTGACAGTTCCAATCCAGGACTGTTACATGACAGCGACTGTTCCATCTGAAAGCTAATTTCCATCTGAAATCTAATCTCTGGTCTTACACAAGTGGAATTTTTTTTTTTTTTAGTTAGTTATTTTGGCAAGAATTACCCTGAGGTTATAAGGGGGGAAAAAAAGACGACCAAAAATCATGCATGGAAACAACTGACAATAGCTAAAATCTTAACTGGTCTACCTTTCCCCTTACAACCCATGTATCATTGATGCATCTTTTACCTGTCCATCCTTACCTCTAGCTCTTTCATAAAACCATCATCAGGACTCACTTCTCCCTTCTGCACATATTCCTCAGGCTATTAATTTTGCTCTTCACTTTTACTTCAAAAAATAATAATAATGAGGTAATAATAGAAAGTTTCCAACAGGAATGCTCTGCTATATTATAGGAGCACTCCAAAGTCAATGTACTTGTGCCTCTGACTGCACTTCCATGAACACAACATCCATGAACTCAGATCCCCAATTTTACTAGTGCTATGATTAAAAGCAGCAGGCAGCAGACCGAGATGAAACAAGAACAAAGGACTGTCAGCAGAGAAGCAACTCTAGGATAAGAGCCCTGCATTAGTTTATATGGTCAACAGCTTCAGGAAATGTACAGAGTAACTCAAAGCTGTGGTAAACTCAGTCTGGGACAGCAGAAGTTTCTTTCCCTTGCCCCTGCACATCTCGTTATAGTTTTCAGAGTCAGCAAGTGAAAATTTCTACTAAAAGGAGAAACAAAAACCCCACGAAACAGCACCCCTTCTGCCCCCAAGGGAACTATTCAGAGTTCTAGGTTCTAAATGTCTGAGACTTGGAACAGTTGCAATATTACCTTACTAGATTAACTAAATTGTCAAGCATTTAAATATAAGCACAGACTACTTGTGCTTTGGAGTCCACAGGCAAGACAAACTAATAACAACTTTAACTTAGAACAATTGCCTAGATCGAAAGTAGGGTACATTATAGCTAATGAAGTGAAACATGCACCTTCAGAGAAGGATTCGTCCAGCCTCTCAGGCTTGTAGTTAGTGTGAATGTGAATTACACTCTGGAACCTTCTCCTAGTTCAATCAATTTCTAATTTTCCTGTAAATATTGTGACCAACAAGATCTGTGGAAGTCTGTGCACAATTTATTGCCACCTTTGGAAAAAAAACATCCCCAAGCATTCCTAGGTGAAGGTGGTAAACTGCACATTAAAAAGCTTGCATTGCCAGGACTGCTAAAACTTGTGGAACTGTACAAGTTCGTTCACAAATCTTTAAGGATACAAACTTTAAAGACACAGAGGACTAGAAGTGTTTAGGATACCCACAATCAGAGCAAGAATTCTGCTTTGACCAGAACTGGAAGAGTTGACAAATAGCCCAGATCTGGAAACAGCTCATTCTGGAAAGCATTAATCCTGCAGATTTGAGAGCTTGGGACACATCACCTGCTTATTAATATCATTAGAATGCAAGTTCCCCAAACCTGTTGCTGCATGCCTTAAAGCGTTTCCATATTAATGTTCCTTTCCCTGTCCTCCCTACCTCCGCTCTGTGATCCCTTGTTCTCGCATGGCTCCTGACACCACACTATGATTTAGCCCTAGCAGCACGTGCAAGAGAAGCGTGCGAGGAAGCTTGTGCTGAGAGCGCTTCACTTCCTGCTCAGGATCAATAGAAAGCAAGAAATAGCAAGAAGGGAAACACATTAGGAGTTTAACTGAAATGCACATTTCTCTAGTACATAATTTCGAACCCGAGAACTACGATGCTTTTTCTTATCACCAATGTTGCAATAGTGCTTTAGAACAAACTTCCTTCAGCTACACAGCAGCAGCGATCCATTGGTGCAGGTTCTAGAGTGAGATTTGGAAGCATTTCACTATTAAACTCCTCATAATTCAAACTCTGTTTTGTGTCTGTCTTTATAGGTCATTGTTGGCCAGATGGAAAATATTAAGGAAAAAGGATTGCAACTAAATCAATCGGCTGTAGTCTGCTGCCAAAAGGCCCCAGGCTAACTACAAGCAGATTTGCAAGCAGGCTCTGCTCCGTTACAATCTGAGATCTGGCACATCCTTTGCCCTGACTAACAGCAGGAGGGCACAGGGCCAGCTGAGAGCAGCTACTGTGCCAAACAGACTGTGCAGGTCTTACTGCTTGAATGCTTCCACAGAAAAGGAGAATCGATGGGACTCTTTTGTAAACAACTCCCTGTACTTTCTGGCTGCTACTAACTTCAAAAGTGGTATAACTTTATCCCACGACAAAATTAATGCAAGTACACAGCTCAGACTTGTTACCAAAATCAACATGTAGAGAAATAAATACCAGTGTTAAAGGATAACACTTAAACTTTCAACTGAGAATAATGATGTATATATACACCTATATAGTGCAAAACAAAACTAAAACATCTTTTCTCCAATGCCAAGCACCATCTAGAAATAATTTAAAAATGGATGAACAGTAGCCAAATAAATTATTCAAATTAATATTCTTTGCAACCTCTTATTTACATGTAAGAAGGGACTTAAATATGGTTATTGAAAATTTGACTTTTAATGTTTATTTCTAATATAAATACTTCCCAGGAGATACCTTTTTTTTTTTTTGTACAGCTCATGCATGCAGTTATCGATCAGCAGGTCCAGTTTATGTAGGAATTTCAGTCGGAAAGAATATTTTCCTAATATTAACCAACCAATCTCTTACACATTCAACATTTTATTCCAGACACCCGTGCCTGCAGTACCTGCCTCAACCGGAACAGATCAGGTACGGCTTAACTGATTTTCCTTAAGCATGTTATCAACAACTGGGGGCCAGGGGGGAGAAGCAGACTGGTTGGAGCTAGTGTTTCATAGTATTTTATAACAGTAGGATTTATTTTTCTTTTTACAATCAAGATAAAACCTCAAACTTGATAGATGAACATAAATAACGTCTGTTTTTAGTGGACGGTAAGAGAAAAATTGATAGAAAGACAGGGGAACTTCTGTTTCAAACATCATCACCAGCTGATCACATACAATAAAGCATCTGCAGCAGACTCCACATCCCCTACTCCAACCATAAGGCACGTGTCACCAGTGAACAGAAAACAAGAATGAAGGTGTGCATGACAAGGCAGAATAAAAGCCAAGAATCTCAATTCATTTAAAAGCAATGTAACCGGTGTCCTTCCATTACCTAGAAAGACATTTCTCTCTTTCAGAGCATTTATCGTTACAGAAGAATCCAGAGTTCATAACTTGTAACATTTTCTGTCTTCTCTAAATCTTTTCCTATTGCATTTAGTATTCAAATGTTAATTCATTTATATTGACAACATCAGGTACTTTGCAACTATGACTAAAGGACCCAACACAAATTGGTAACATTTTGGAAACATACGTAAAAGTGAAACAAAAAAGGTAAAAGAGACTGGAAAAAGAAGAAAAGTACTATGCTACTATGATAAATTACACAAACAGAATTTAACATAGTAAGCATACTGTAGTATGTTTAAGAACAATGAAGCCTAGAAATATGAAACCTTACTCCAGCCCTGTCCATTTCTGCTGAGCCATACATGGAGCTTGCCACTTTTGTGTCGCGATTATGAGGTGTGCAGATTAGCAAGGTTCTACTGTACTTGAGTTTCAACAAAAATATTTAAACCAATTCAGCCAAGCTTTAAAACTTCAAGTTCAGCTAGCAAAGCCTTTAACAGACCTACTGACACCACAATGAAAACCCCAAAGCTTTTCACTCAGTGTCATTTAATATATTCCCTATTGACTTGTTATTTATCAACTACATCTAGTTGAAAATAAGAATTCATTATTTATGAGTTCAGTGGAATCGACTCCTTTCGATGTCGGTCTTAAAACTCAAAACATCAAAATGCATTTCTATGACTACAACTATGATGTTGCATACAATTTCAAAGAAAACAAACAATTGAGAGGAAATACCATACACATTTTTCACATATTAATAAAACAGAAAATACAGGCCTCATACAGAATCAACTGGATTCTTTAAGACATATCTTGGTTTGTGACACTGCTCTTTACACAGACATTTATATACAAAAATATATAAAAACTTCTTTTATATTTTTGCACATGTACACACAAATGAATGCATATTCTTATGAAATACACACAACATATTGACATGATTAATAATGTTTGTGCTCATTCATGATCAATAACTGGACCAAGAAAAACTAGGAAAAAACTTCAATAGAAGCTTTTTAATGATGGGACAGAAAAAATGCATTATCACATGCTTTTAAGTTTTTAAGACTATTTTAATACGTGTATTTTATTCAGTATTGCAGAGAATATAGTTTCAGAAAGCTAATATAACTTGAGAGACAGTTCAAAATTTATTTAAAGATACTTGAGCAAGATAAGATACTAAGACAGCCTTAGAAGCTTTCTGAAATAAGTTTCTAGAGTCTAAAAAATGTTTAATGGCAGAGATGAAAATGGAAGACAACAAATGAGCAGATGTAATACAAAATTTTATTCCTCTTTTCCTGGAACAGTATTTTTAAATAGCTCATCTCTATCTTGTAAAACTTCTAAGAACAATAAAGAAAAACCACAGGAAGTTTGGAAAAACTATACTGGAAACAGTGTATCAGAAAGAAGAAACACAAAGCAGATAGCTAAATTTAATTGATGTCAAGCTCTCTTTTCACTAGGTTCATCCCATTTCCATATATATTCTGACAAGTAACTGAAAATAAAAGCCAGTGTCTGTTTAAGCAAATCAGCAGGGGTAAAAACCCTAAACTTTTAAGATGTAAACTGTTTTATAAACATGTCAAGTTAAAGTAAAATGCCTGCAACAGCAGCAGACCCCTTCCAACCCTGCATACTACATTCATGGCGTTCTCACATTTTCTAAGCCATTTTAGATCAATTTCCTGTCATACACAGAAGAGGAAGTCGAACTGTTTTGCTACAGTTAGAGCTTGTAAGAAACTAGAATTTCTGTGAAAGAAGGTCAGACTCTAGCTAAGAGTCTTGCCTGCCCTCTCTTCCTTTCTCTGTAATGTCCATGCAAAGGAACTGAGAAACGTCTGCATCTTCAACTCTTCCTTACATTCAGTGCATGTGTTGAATCCACTGCTAAAAAAAGTAATTTAAGAATCTATGAGGAAGGCAGACAGAGGCTCAATAACATCAGTTTTATTAGGTACAATTTTGTTGTACTGTTGAATCACAGCGAACCAATTTCTCATGACTTATACATGTATTTTTTGTGGCCTTTGCCAATGTCTAACAGAACCGGTTTGCTATTTTCTTTCATCTCTGAAGCGTTTTAAGTAGTACAGGGATTGCAGGGTCGATACACCACAAGGACCAAACAGACTGTCCAAGAGGTGTTCCATATCATTTCCAGCCTTTACCAAACATCTTTCTGGAAGGCTTGAAAGTATCATATAGATACATATGGAAGCAAAACATTGATTTTGCTTATTACTATTTTAATCAACATACAATTATAGTAAATTCTCATAAAAGAAAGTCTGAACTTTCTTCTTATTTAATTAGAAAGTAATATTTTTCTGTGTCCACACAGAAGCTTAACAGCAAAAAAGGAAAGGGAAGAAATCAAGTTAAAGAGATAGAGAGAGAGATATGGTGGGGGGGTGGGGGTGGCTTTTTTTTTAAAGGCTATCTCTGCTCTGGGGTTATGTACAGTGATTGCTTGCAGCCTAGACTTGTAATTACAACTTGAAATTAGCAAAAGAAATTCTTCCTCTGTTGTAGGCGAGCCTAGTTTCATTATCGGTTTTTTTCCTTTCCTTTCAAAAAAGTGGATTATATGTAAACTTTTTTAAAAAAGTAATTACAATATAAAATTACATAAATGAATAAAAGCACTAATCTCACGCAGGCTACAATGAACTAAGTATAACCTAACCTTACCAAGAAAAAGCCCCCCAAATCTATGTTACTCAGCTTGCCAAAACAAAAGTACTTAAGGTAACGGTCACTGCATCTGTCACAAATGAAAAATGGGTACAGAATTCAGCAGTCCTGGTACCATGTTGTTCCCTGTGCTAGTTCCCTTCTCCATCTTCCAATTGACTCCAAGATACTGAAATTTAAGTTTGAGTTGTCTACATATATCAATGGTAAGACTGGGGAGGGGGGAGTGGGACAGGACACAAACAAACAAAACATCCAAAAACCAGTAATTGCTCTCCTTGAAATCAATGTCTGTGAATAGCGATCAGGCAAAAAAACCCACCCATGTACAACCCGCAAGTGGGAAACCAGCAAAACCTCAAACAATAGCTCAGTTACATCTTCCTCAAAGCAGCACACAGCCAGAGAGGGGACTTTTTTTCCTACTGTGCCATAATTAAAAGAAAAAAAAAAAAAAAAGAAAAGAAAAAAAGAAGAGTAGTCTAACTACTTTCTTGCCAGGCATAAAATAAACTTCCTATTAATTTACTTATATATATCCAAAGGAAAAATGCAAAGCATGAAGAAACTGTAAATTGGGTAAAAATTTTTAGTTAACAAGAAGAATTCTAAGGTTCAGCCTTCTCATATATTGGACTACTACTAAATACATTAAATTATTTGCCCTTAATGTGATAGTCTGTGTAATCCACAGAAGAAAACTCCTATTAACACTAGTTCAAAGCATGCATTACAAATCTGTGCTTTTTCAATGTTCCAAACTTTCATCCAGATAAAGTCAGAATGGGTTGTCCTTCCTTACTCATCTGCAAATATTCCTTCACAGACAACAGCTACAGAACATTTTAGAACAACAACAACAAAAATAAATTTTTCTAATTAAAGTATTTCATAATTTCCATAGGTTATTGAAGAATTTCTATAGGCTCGAGCTTTTGTTGAGCTGAATTACTCCAACTTGACCCACTGACATGAACAAAATGCCCTCTGTTATACGCAGGCAGGCAGCAAAGTCAACTCTGGAAAAGTGGGTGGAATCCAGCGACACTCAAATTATTTCAGGTGATCAGGAATTAGTGCAGAAGTCCAGCCCTCTGAGGCTACAAAAACCAGCAGAAAACAATTCAAAGAGGATGATAACAACTAAGAAAAGGGCGAGAATCTTATGCCTTCAATGGAAAAGGATGGCTACAAGGGGGAAGCAGCTTCCAATTTCTTCCACCACCCTTCCTCTCCATCCCTAGAAAACAAGTCATTATTGGTTAATGTTGCACTGTCCTTGGGAGAAACGAGGTTGATTCACCTTTGCATCTACTATTTCCTTCTTTAAAAAATCCCATAGAAGATATTCCAAAAGGCTTATCAGCCTTACATAGTGCGCACTTTTACAAAAATCAAGCCTTTAAGAAATACCTGAATCAAAACTGTAATATTTGGGTGTTTTAACAGTGCAGGATGTTCAAAGGATATTGAATCAGTGGGACTTTACCCCTGCAGTAGAGAAACAGCATAAAGTTTCATTGTAAATCAGTTAAGGATATTTTATCTCAGTTTACCATCTATCTGCTCTTGTGATTCTTCATGAAGATTACCTTATTTTGCACGCTTTTTTTTTAGCTTAAAATTAACCAGAACTTGTATTCTCCTTCCCACATCCCATTTTGTACCTATTCTTATCACCAGATATACATAGTAGCAACATAACTTATTGATGCGTTGGTACATCTTACTTCAAAAGTACAATTTAAGTCAGGTGAGCCACCATGCAGGCCAAATAATGGATCCTACCACAGAATCAGCTGAAGACACGCAAAACCCATTAAGTGGAAAAACTAAAAGCTTTTAAAGAAGTGAGTGCAAAAGAAGAAGGTTTTGCAAATTTAACCCTTCTATAGTGGGTTAATCAGATTTTGAAGTACAATACAGCCACATTTAAAAAAAAAAAAAAAGTTGGCAAAATTCTAAAATCAAAATGTATTCCCCCCCCCATGTCCCCAAGTGTAAATATTCTTCTGTGGCTTCTGGCCAAATCAGTGAAAAAGGAAAATTCTAGAAGACAACAGGACAATTATTTTAAAACAAAAACCACAATAAATACTAAATTTTCTCTCCCGAAATAATTGAAAGATTTGTGGAACTAAAAGCACTGTTCAGGGTTTGGGATTTTTTTTCTTTACATTAGAAGGTATCACAACAGAACTGTGTTACATTTTGGAGGCACATACACAAACAGTGGTATACAGGCCCTTAAAGCTGTTTGTCCCCTATGCATCAATGCCCTGCCAGTTGGCAAGCCTGAGCCAGGAAGCTGTCAATTCCAATCAAGTTTAGGCGATGCAGTCCTATTAAAGAAGTCTTGCTGGTTAAGGGGCGTCCACTGTTTCCAAAGCATGGGAAAAAAAAAAAGGGAAAAAAAAAAAGAAAAAAAAGAAAAAAAAAGGGCTCTGCTTTCCTTAGATTTGAGCTGGCAACTTTCACTGACTAGAGTTTTCAAGGAGCTATGAATGAGCTTAACAAAGGAGTTCTGTGGCTAGTTTCTGGCTGAAATCCATGTCAACAGTTTTTAAGGTCACAGGTCACACTAACTAACATTTATTCCCAGCAGACCCTGCTCTAAACACAAGCTGTAAGTAGTACAAATTTGGAATTTTTCTGTAATCCCTTGAGATATTCCTGATCCTTCCACATGTTTCTGCTCAATTAAAAACAATTCTCACTTTGCACCACAAGAGAGGCCCCTGCTCAGAAATCTTATTCTATCCTAAGAATAAATGGACAAAGACTGCAATCAAAGGAAAGGAAAGGGGGGAGGAGAGGAACTCACAACAAATCACACCAAAAACCTCAAATAACTCCATACAGAATCACATTCAGTTAGTTACATTTTCTGCCATCTGTCACAAACTATTATAGATTCATTTCTTTTTATCTTAGAAAAAGAGTGGTGCAGAGCTTAGCTATTTTGGCCGAGAGGGATTTCCACACAAATGTTTCTGCATTTCACTTCAGAAGAATGATTTTCATTTTGGGTACAAAAGCTGAATACCCACTGAAAACTTCAAATTAAGTAAAACTGAAATCAGAGTTGCACATGGTTATAGCACCTTCTTAAATCAGTAACTTTGCCCAGTAAGTCTGTGAACCAAAGCAAAACTATGCAAAGTTTTACTTTTTTTTTTTTTTTTTTTTTTTTTTTTTTTTTTTAAACTTTAACAAAACTTGGAGCAAGGAAAAAAAATCTTTGGCTTATGTTATTATTGCCCCTTCAAGCAGTTAGAAATAGGTGCTATAGCTCACAGTACCTATTACACAGTTACAGGAATGAGAGGGTGCTTGTCCACCAAAGTCTAATTACTTCAACTAAGTACACATAAATCTTGGGGCCTTCAGGGCAATACAACCTGTCCACTACCACACACTTCTCCAGTATTGTCAAAGCAGTAACTACTGTCATCTCATTCACGTTCTCGTCTCAGAAAGGTTTTACTATTATTGCTGCTACTCTTTTTGATAGGAAAGGGAAAAAAAACATATAGGCAGCCTCTGAGGGATAAATGATTGCGTATGGTCTGGCAGCATTTACCTAACATCTCTCAAAGCTGTTCTAATAATATCTGGAGAAAAGAAATTTTGCAAATTAAATACAGCATTAAATTGACCAAAATCACATTTGTGGAGAAACTGCAGTTAACAAGGCAACATATTTATCTGCATAGATGGACAAGTACACTGACTTCTGATCACCATAGCTTTTATGAGTTAGACTTCTACTGAAATGGAGAACTGTAACGGACATTCTGTCCAGCTTTGTAAGTTAAGAAACAGTAAATCATAATATTTTCAAGCTTAGTGACATCCTGGAAAATATATTTAAATACAATCAGCGAAGAATCATATATAAAACAATTCATAGATTTTAATACTCTATGATACACCAGTAATCCAGGCTAGATTAAGAACATAGTGTTTTACACAGCCTAAGTTTCTTCAAAAATGTTAAAAACAATTCAGTTAGGATTGCTATATTGTACTGTAGAAGTGCAGGGGGTTTGGGGATGTTTTGTGTTTGGGTTTTTTTAAACACATTTTTATTTCAGAGTGGGTTTCATTTAATTTTTCACATTACTGGCCTCAGAATCTTAACTAAAAAATAAGGGATTATGAAGCAAACCAAGTAACAGCAATAACGTTACTTCAAAACCATTCTGCCAAATGGTTTTGAAGAGCACAAGTATTATACTTGGCCTTATACCTACTTACTATAAAAGATCAGTTAAATCGATACAAAAATATTATTTCTCAGTTAAACTACAAAATTTATTTTTTAAACTCAAATATACACTGCCATAAGAGAAGTACACGTTAAATATTAGGGTTGACTTGGTGAACATGCCTGTGATTTTTTTATCTATACGAAAAAAAATAGAGCTACTCAGGTCATCATTTTATTATGTTACATAACCTGAAATCATTACACTGACTTACACATTTAAACCAGTTCATACATTTAAATAGGTTACCATACAGTCAACACTGCCGTTATTTTTTATTTAAAAGCAGTGTGTTTCATAAACATGCAACTTGTTTTAAAGTTCAAATAGTCAGAATATAGAATAAACAGACATTTGAAGAAATTACTGTATCCTATATTTTTATAACCTGAAGAATTTTTCAAGCATCAGTAACTGGGTCCTTATACTGAATTCTGGAAGTATTTCAGAAGACAAAAGATAAAAATATTAAAAAAAAATAAAACTTGTTCTATTATATAAACATTCTCCAATAAGGGTATCAAAAAAAGTATTCGGACTGAGCTAACAAGATTTTTTACATTCCGAAAGCAGAACTTTTTCTTCTTTTATGATTGCATGGAAAGACAAAGTTGTCAGGAATCGAAGATTCTACACCATATAAAAGTCGGGACAAAAAAGCCAACTACAATGAAAACTGATATGCACTTTTAAATAATGTCTTCATACAAGAACCTGATATCTTTCTCTGAAGGTAGAAAAAAAAAAATAATTTCATGTTTCAAGCCTCCATAGAATTCAGTATTTCATATGTTCAGCAGTCTCTTTATAGGTTTATATACCCTATCTTCATTTTCTTCACCTATCTTCAGACCATTAGAAACAGTACAAGTGGAAGTATCATGCTTATAGTAATTTTAGCTATGAGGTTTTTAACTGTGTCCCACTATGAGCAGACCACATACAGAAGTGTTTGTCCACTTAAGCTTTGAGAAACCAGATTGTAAAACAGAACACTCTACTCCTTTCAGTACACTTACCGATACTAATACAAACTGGTTTACACATTACTTTCCCATCAAGAGAATGTTGAAATACATCAATGCCTGTGCCTTTTAAGAGTTCTACATCACAGGAATTAACCAAAGAGGCAAATACAGCTGAGCCACTGAACAACAGTGTTCACAACGTAACCAACAAACCGGCTTCCGGAGAATTTAGTACAGCTAGTTGCTAGAAATCTGTAAAGATGAATAAGCTAGTAAGGAGATCTAACATTAAAACGATGAGGAAATGAAAATTAAGAGCCTCAGCATGCAAACTTGTTAAGAATCAGAAAGCATCTACATGCTTTAAGAACATATGAAAGCAGAAAGATAAATTTATAGTCTTATTTTATTTTTTATCACTGAGATCGTATCAGTAGATCAGTATGTTTCCATCTTTCAGTACACTTCAATTAGCAGGAAATAGCAATCAAGAACAAATTCTGAACTTCTTTGACACCTTCCAGACTCTTTTGCCCTAATGAAAGAACATTACCTCTCTACATACATAGAAGACTTAGAAAAGATGAGAAACAAAAGTATACAAATTCCAGAACAAAACTAGGGGACATGCCTGATTAAGGAGTTGAAGAGGATGTCTCAGGAGAGTGAGAAACAGAGGCTTGGGAACGTCTCCACACGTTGTTTTTTGTTTCTTGGTTTTTTTGTGGGTTTTTGGTTGGGTTTTTTTTTAATGAAAGACTACAGCTCTTCACTAAATTCAGAACTACCTATATTGTTCACCCTCAAAAGCCCATGCCAAATCTCATGTGAAGTTAGATTAAAGCAAAACAAAACTCTAGGAACAAAAAAATCCAGCTTCTTAATGCACATCCAATAGGATTTATTTCATTTCAGTCAAAATCCTGAAGTACTTAAATGAAGCCTTAGAAAGAAAAAATCTTTGGGCATGGAAATTTTACTAGGATATCGAAATTGCCAAATTAGAACTCAGAATCTGATGACTTGGACATTAGCTCTCAACTTACTATGCATTCATCATTTGGAAAAGAAAATAATTAAAATGCATATTTTAAGTTTTGTAACATACTGCATTGAAGAAGGTAGTCCAGAATTCCAAGTTACCCAGGAGATTTTAATGTGTGGTATGTGAGCTTGTGGGGTTTTTTTAACTCACTTCACTGCTTAGAACCTCAAAAAAACCCCACCAGACCATCTGTGACATTTCTTTTGTGCTTCTGTCCGCCCTCTGCTGTCTGAAATGCAGAAAGTAGTCATCTATGCTAGAGCGCTCTACAACTCGGTGTTACGTACAATATTTGATCATTGTAGTTTCACAATTAGCTAGAAATCAAGTGAAGAAAAAAGGAAACGGAATAAGAGAGACAGACTCAGTGGTCCTACATTAAAAGAAAATCACAGAACACCTAGAAGATGCAATTTTTAAACTTAATCAAAGATTTCCATACATCCATGTGATGCTAAGCACAGCAGGAATGAAACTATGAAAACTATAGGGGAATAGGGCAAGTGAATCTGTGTAATGCTGATCTACATTCCTTATTACCCTCTAAAACTTACAGTCACTTGGATTAATAATGAACTTTCATTTTCTCATTAGTTCACAGGAGAAAGAAGCAATAGGAATGAAGCTAAGAGTCTCAGTCCCAATTCATCCACTGCTGTAACTGCACTGGAACTCTTTTTTTTTTTTTTGGTTATGAGTTGAAGCAGAAGGCATTTAACTACAATATAACTCCTCCATTTCTTCTTGGCATTCACTCAACATGAGGAAGCTGACAGCAAAGAACTCTTATCCAGGAGAGATCAAGAAGGGACTCATACTACTCCTCATTCACACTTTCTTTCTAAACTGTGTTTCCCCTTTAATTTGTCATTAATCAGGAAAAGTTACCTTATGTAACCAGACACTTCCCACGTGAGAGTGAATCAGCACCCCAACTATACAGAGTAGCAGCTATGGGGAAACAGCTAGGGAAATACCTTCTTGTCTTCAGTATACGGTCCACATTGCTGGATTGCCATAGCTAATAATAGTTGAAATGTCTACTAGAGAAAAGAAAGAATGAAGGAAGATACTGAGAAAACACCTGTCACTCTGCCTCCCACGCAATTAGTTAGTAATTTTGGTAGATTTCACAATAATTTCTCCAAATATTAAGCTTCTTAGTAAAGGCATAGTTTGCAGATCACTGCCATCAGTATAATGCTGAAGTACAAGGTAACAAACCTTTGGTATCTTCACCGTCTAGTGCCAGCAAAAACGGCACAGACATTCATTTTAAATACATACATCAATGCAAAATCTATTCCACGGCATTGCTGTATGCAACCCAATGAAATGAGAAGTGTCCTTGTACTTGATAGGTGCTCTTAGATTTTGCAACATTATCCCTGAAATTCTCCAGAGGGGTCATATTCAATAACATATATACAGAAGGTCGCATTCTGTCACATGCAACACACAGTACTCATAGAACGAAGACAAGTTCTTCTTGTTCTTACACTGGATTCTCTCACATGAAAAGCAAACCAGAGGCGACTGAGACACATGTCTGCAATTGCTCATAGAGGAAACTGTCCTCATCTGTGATTGCTTGAGCAATTGTTCAGTCACTTACCTGGCTGTTCATACAGTTAACTCTGAGCTATCTCTACCTGGGCCATTGCTCCGAAACTTCCAATTTCTCAAGAACATGCAAAAAGCAGAAAGCAGAAGATTGACCATTCTTAAATTTGTTTAGCACAAGAGAGGCCGGATGCCATGTGGAAATCTTCAACCCACAGAAGTTCTTAATGGAACTAATACATTGGTAGATAATAAAACTGATTTTACTTGCATCATTTCTTGCAGCAAATGTAAATAGAAAATTACGGACTGTATTCCAACATGTCTGTGGGAGGTCATCAAAAACTACTCTGATAGAGCCTCTTTGCCCTTTCTATGTGAAATGCATTGTTCCCAACTTCCACTAACAGTCTTCATTATGACAAACTTCACAAAACCCTCAACGGGACAGAGTAAAGCTCACACATACAAACTTTTAGGATGTGGAGAGCATCAGTGACATTCTTGCAGTTACCAACAGATGCTTTGTTATTAAAACTTGCATATACAAATGTCCACAAAATGTCTTAACAAGATCAGTTGTGACAGCTAAAGATAACAGCTGCCATCATGCTATGTCATATCAAATTACTGCAGAGAGACATTTTTTTTTCCACATTGTTAACTCAAGAACATTGACTACAAACAAATACAGTTATCTACAGAGGAACTCAAAGTGCAAGATATTTTGCATCACTTCTGCAGAAGAGCAGTGACTTTGAGGACCAGATAGGAAAATAATTTTGAACAGCTGGCAATTATAATTTGAGTGTAACACAGCAAAGTCAAACACTGTTTCCTAGAGTCAGCCAAAAGCCAAACCACAGACCTACCTTAAGATACAGAAGCAGCTCTTGGCCCCAGAAGATAAGCGACAGAATCCAAACCTCTGTTTGCTGTCAATGTCTGTAAGCACAAATGTAAAGTTCTGCCCAACTTGGTTAACTGCATGGCTGAAAATGAAGAGAGTAAGAGGAAAAAATTAATGCTGAGCTAACTTTGTGTCAAAAGTATCTACTCAAGTCATTGAACCTATAACATTTCCTCTTTCAGCAGAGTTTTTTTTAGAAATTAACTTTGAGAGTATACACCCTCTAGAAACTTAAATACGCTAGTTGCTTGGTGAGGGACAAGTGGGTTTGGGGGATTTTCTTCCCATTTTTTAAGAGTGGGAGGATACTAAAAATGCATTTATCTTTAAATGAAAATGGTTATGACTATCAACTGTCTTCAATGCAGTACACACTGTACAAACCAAACCCATGTTCTCTCATATAACCCAAAATATTTCATTACTCTTTGTTTGAGAATTGGTTTACTCCAAGAGCAAGGCAATGTTTAATAACATGCTAAGCTTCTTCAACACTTGGATATTGACTTGTAGAAGCTTTACTATCCATCTACCAATTTTGTATGTATGCCAGATACACCATTCCAAAATGTTCAGCAACTGGAACCATGCCAGGTGACTCTCCTTTACTTTAGGAGGTAGGCAATCAGTTAAAAGAAAGACTAGAATAGTGTACAAAGGACAAAAAGAGAAATTAGAATCAAAAGTACACTGTGCTAAAGCCAGCCATGACTATAAAAATAATTTTGTAGGACTTCTATATGATTTTTCAAAATTAAGAGTCATTTGCCTCATCTGCAAGAACTTAACGGCTCTTCAAGAATAGCTCAAGTGAACTAATAACATTCTTAGATGTTGGCTCCTACTCACAACACAGTGGAAAGTATCACTATAGGAAAATTTGCCCAAATTGGAAAAATACAGTTTTGGAAAACAAAACAAAACAAAACCCACAACCAACAACCACCACCACCAAAACAAAAACACAAAAACAAAACCACAAACAACACAAAAAACAAGAACTAAACCAAACCAACAAACAAAAAAACCACCCAAACCCCAGCATTTAAAAATTCATGTCTTTAGAAATACTATAATTCACATCTGTACTTTACCACTACTAGATGATGCTCAAAATAATAAAATAAGATCAAAATAAGATGCTTTACATTTAAAGCATGGCACTTTCTGAATGCTAGTTATTAACAAAATGAAAGACATTCTTGAGATATTCCCACATTTGTCTAAAGTTAATCAAACGCTTATGTACTGTGACAGCAGATCCCATATGAACCAAGCCCAACTCACCTCCCAGTTTGTAGAGATGTAGTTTTACTCTTAACAGAAATTTTGACATTTAGTGGTGAAGCTGGGACTAATGTAATTATTAGAGGATTTTTCATCCAATTTCAATCTATTCGAGACCTCATAATGATATGAAATTAACACTTATTTCAGGTTATGTTCTAGTTTATTTTAGGTTTACTGAGAACACAGACGAGCATTTACATGTGTATCTTTACAAGTCAGTCCTACCAAGAGCAACAAAAAAACCCCATTAAATTCAAGGCCATTTAACTAACAGTCACAAGCCTTAAAAGCGAGCAAATATTCTCTTCTATGATGCCATATATAACACAATAAACAATTTATGTGGGAGATTATACAGTCAGTGCCTAGAGAAAAAGAGAAAAAAAGACTTGCAGAAATAAAAGTTGGATCCAGATCGGAAAGATGTCACTGTCCAGCTTAGAAAGAAGAATCCTCCAGTGGATCCAAACAGGGAAGGAAAAACATGCAGTGATGACGACAAAAAAGTGCTCCAAATTCACAGGTGAACAAAAAGACAGATATTTTAAAACATTTCAGTAGTCTGAGAATTAGACAGTGTAAGTACTATCATCCTACCGAAATCTAAATGTCAACAGAGCAACCATTTCCATAAACCACACTGAGCTGCTAGGGGATACCAAAAAATCCCTTATGGGTGTTGTGTTTTATCTGTAAAGCTTGGATGTAATGTTACTATGGTGATTTTAGTATGGTGTTTTAAAAGGGGATTATATGCTTAATTTTAACAAGGTTGAGAGCAGAGCGTGTGTGAGAAATAGCATTCTAGCTGACAATTAGAATTACAGAACGGGGAAAAAAAACATGCTTCATTTGCAGCAGGGAGAAGCTTGTTTATTAAGCAATTGTGACACATTGGTAAGTTCCTCCAAAGTAAACCTAAAGATTCTTGCATTTATGTCATGTGCAGAAACTAAGTATGTCTTAGAGGTCTTGCTCAAGTTTCAGTTACCAGTTCTTCACATGGAAGGATGAACTTCCCAATGCAAAAAAGTGCTTTTCCTAGGATCTTAATATCAAGACTTAAGATTCATAGCTCTATTTTCAAATGGGAAGAAGGTCTATTTAGAGCCTAGCAGGATGGAAGCACCATAAATCTCACCTCTAAATGGGCAGACAGAAGTTAGGATTGGAGGGAAGGGGAGAGAGGAAGAGTGATTTCTTAAAAATCCTCCATCACTAGCTATATCTGACTAACACAAATTAATCCTAATATGAAATTTGACTGAGGTGGAGTTCTTCACTCCTGCAGCTGGAGAATAGCCTCTGCCTTGATCCTGCAAGTGTAAGATTAGAAAACTCACAGTACACTCCCTAAAGGAAAGGGCAACTAGTCCTTGGTCATTTTTGACCACTGGCAACAATATATATAAAAAGAATCAATATTAAAAGACTTAAGAGTCTGTGTCAATGAGTGCCAAAACCTTCAGCACAGAGAACAATCAGATATGCAGAAGATCTTGATTCGCCTCAAAATCTCATTTGAAGTAGCAATCTGGCAGAGGCAATAGTACATCTTCAGTTTTTGCCACCTGCTTTATAAAACATGCAGCCTTAGAAGAGACACACATGTAGGTGAAGACTTACGTCCTTTCTCAGCACTTGTTAAACAGTGGTATACATCTACAACATCAAAGTCAGAGGAGCAAGACTCAACTCAAGTACCATTGAGAACACTTCTACCATCAAGAAGTTTCCACTGAAAGCCTGGCACAATACTGCACGTAACACAGAACGTAGTTACGTTAAGTTAAATTTCCCCAAGTCAAACTCCTCACAAACAGGGTATAAATTGGGGACATGACTCTAGCAGGACTTGAAAACCTAAGTTCTATGACTGGTAATGCTACTTTGGGCTCCGAGCTGGTGAAAGGAAAAGCAGCATCTATTCTTTAGTGACTACACATTTCTGATCATTTGTATCAGTATCTCTTCATCTTAAGTCATACTGATAATTTTTCCACAGATCCTAAAGAGACATCCTACCCAGAATATTATTCCAGCAGAAGGTATTAACGCATGTTCCTAAGTTATCTGAACAATGAGCCAGTATCTCCATTGTTATATTAAGAAGAATAATTTTAAAACCTCCCAATACTGCAGAGAGATTCTAATACTAAAATACTAACAACAAGGCAACCTAGTTAACTGGGAATAGTACCTAAGTATTTGGAAGGCCTTTACTGAAACCACTTGTTTCTCGCTCTTTTTGTCCAGAATGAACAAAACAATATATATTTAAAAAAAACACCCTGAGGACTAAGAATTACAGTAACTGGAGATCTGATTCAACATACCACTTTTCAGGCACATAGGGATAAAATCCCACTAAAGAGTGCTAGTCAACTCTGTAAGACACAACTGTAAGGACCTTTCTGACACGTAACTGAAGACAGTATTTCTTCTAGAAGCAATTTCTTTTCATCTCAAAGTAGAAAAAGTGTTTACTGAGAAGACTGAGGGGAATATTAAAGCATTGTCTGAACTAATTTCATTATTGGGCTACCTGCTCACTACTTTAAATAACTTTATTTTAAATGCAGTATAAGAAACGTATAAATAAATATTCAGTAGTTGGTTAACAGTAAATAGGGAAAGAATAGACCAACTAGTGAAAATTTATCACTTGTTGAGTTCCAGAAATAGCCTCTAAGAACAGGTATTAGATCAGTTCTAAACCTGGAAGTAGCTAAAGGATGAAGAACATTTTGCACTTAAGATGCACTTTATTTTTCTCGTTATCATGGTCACGTTAAATTCATTTGCATTCAGTGACATAAGACTGTTTACCTTCTTACTGTAACTGGCAGGTTAATTCCCACACACAGTTCAAAGCTAAGTCAAATTTAGATCATGGAGGACTACAACAAGTATTTATCTATATATAAACTTACGCACACATCTGTGCGCACCTGTGTGTGTACTTTTACATCAGGAAGAGAAGTAGCACACACATCTCTTTCAGCTGCCATATCCTTAACTTGGATGTCCTCTACCTTCTGGACTATTGAAAGTCCATTCTTCATTTTAGATTATTAAGTATGCTATGGGTTACAATCTCTCCTTTATGTTCAAAATGGTTGGCTTACAGTCTTTTCAGTGACTGTGATACTCAGTCAAACAAGGGAATCCAGAAATGCACCCCATATGGGGTTTCAGTGTTCTTATCTTTCAAAATGGTATATTGCTGGGGAAAAACAAAATACAGCAAAACAAACAAAACCCCTAGGTACAATAACTTTACGCAGAGTAAGCATAAATATTTCTAGCAGAAACACATACATGAGAAAAATATAAGTACTTCCCTACTCTCTCCCATTAGGAAAGGAAAAAGATAATCAGCAAAAAGTGATTCCAAATTATAAGACAAATTTGTGGCTTTTGAAGGTCATCCGAGTCAACAAGCACTGGTTAAGTAGCTCATGTTGACAGCCCAGGATATTCAAATTCTCTTTTTATGTACAAATCAGGTACAGCAGAGGCACTGGTAATAATAGTTGTCTCCAGCAGTGCCTCACCAATGTCTCTCAACCCTGATCTGCAGGAACCACCTGGAGGGTTGAAAGAACATATCGTCTGCATGATCCATTCAAGCTTTCAGCTTCCTCCAAAAGCCCAGATTACTATGTTGGAGGACAAAGTGTAGCAGTGGTTTTATTATGTAGACTCCTATCTCCAGAGAAGCATAGTGAGATTTCATCTCCATTCATAGAAACTAGTGAACAGTATTTCAAGATAACTAAGAAATACAAGCTGGCCTATGGATGGGGGAAAAAAATGAAAGGAAAAAAAAAATTGAACAATGGCTCAAACCATTGATATTAAAAATGGATGCTGATTTATAAAGAAAATCAATTTCTACTGTAAATATCACAGATTTCACTAAAATGAGAAAAAGATTTCTAGCAGCTTAATCACATTTAAGGTCAATTTCATCAATCAAAACCATTCAGTGTGTTAGCTGACCTAAGACAAGTGATTCTAATGAATTCAATGATGCTTATAGATAATGTGAGCAGTAGTGCATCCTTTCTAAATTTCAATGCTTGTTCTTTTCATAAAACCATCAAAAATAACTCACAGTAAAAGCAAAACTAAAAAAAACTAAGTAAGTTCTGGAGTTGTCTAAATTACAAGAATTAAATACTCTCAGCTCCTATCAAATCCACTGTAACTTACTTTACAATTTTTCCCCCCCAAATTAGAAGCCATATTAAGTAGCCACCAAGTAAACCACCAGCATTCCAGCAAGAGGCCTTTAAATGTAAAGCACTTATTTCATTGTTCTGCCCAGATTTTGGCATTTAAGAAATAAAATACATACTCGCACAAAGCTTTGATATTAATATGCATATTTGACAACCACTACCTAAGCATTTTCACATTCAACCATTACGTGGAAGTAAAATAAAATGCACTCTTACTGCTGCCACTGAACAGCTCAAACTTTTAAAACTTTTTTTTTTTTTTGATGGTGCCCATAAAAACCCCAGGAAAAAGTGATTCTAAGACTATAATTTGCACTTGGGTGCTTTAAATCACAGTCAAGCAGACAGAATGTTAAGAATGGTATGGTTTTTATTTTCTACAGTGGTTTTATTGACAAGCTTATTTTCTTGTAAAGTTTGAAAAGCTAACACTACCTGTCCACATAGAAGGGGAAACAAAACTTGGTCAAAGTCTGTAGAACTTCCTGTGGAGAGAAAAAGAGATAATTTATACATCTAGTGGGACCAATAAATCTAATATTAACCACATCACACAATTTCACAACTTTGCCCTGAAGAAATAAGAGACAGATGAAGAAATATGGGCTTTATCAATTACATGGAAGGAGTACCAGGCAGTCAATCATGTGAAATAATAAACATGATCAAACTTCATTAAAAATGAAAAATTAATCAAGATTCACACATGGGCAGGCAGCAGGAGCCATCCAGCAATTCTCCAAAGAGTAGGAGGAGGTTGGGTTGTTGAGTGTTAACACCTCTCTAGGGACAATCTCTACCCTGACCATATGGATCATAGTGAATAACACCAAACCACATGGGTTTGGACTGGCAGGACCACTTCTGCTGGCACAGCTTTTGACTGTTACCTAGGAACAGAGGTCTGGGGGATTAGAGAATACTTCCTAACATCAGCAAGATAAATAACAAAAGATAAAGCCAATAGGTCTCATAGCAGGAATGTTTAACGTTGCCTACTGCTATTGGAAAGAAAATCTGTGTGTTAAAAGACTGATTAAAATAATGTGTATTAAAATTAATACAAATTGTTTAGCCCACAAACCATTTTCTAAAAGTTGTAAAACAGCAACACAAAGAAACTTTTAAGTATAGCCTTTGCATAATATCAAATAAAAAGAATGAATATGAAAACTGAAAACATGATCAGCAGAGAAATTAATCATTTTCAATTTTACAACTTTAAACAAATACAGTCATTAAAAAGGCAAAACCAGAAACATGTTAGTCCCAAAACAGTTGTGTTCATAGACAAAAGTAATCCATTTACATTATATTATTCTCTAATATTCAAAATTTGAATTCTATAATCCACTACCCACCATAAATGTCTAACCAGTTTGCAGACCTTTACTACGAGCCAATTCATTGTTCATTCTCCTTCACCTTTAAATATTTCAGGACCTGAAATGTAAACTATATTTCTGCTTTCAGCTGAAACAAGATAGCCCTGACTAAATGACAAACCCTCTGATAAATTCAACACTTTTCTGACCAATAGCAGTAAATTATCAATAACTAAATTGATGCTTCTCGCTTCATTTATTTCTAAAACCAATGCCATCATTCAACAAATAAACTACATCAATCTAATAACCTATTCAATGAAGCAGAAAACATATTGACTCCCTTGCAAGAACATGTTCCTCCTACATAATTCAAATAAGCATATCCCATTCTTAGCAATGGTTTCAGGCTCAACTGCTCATAGACTCTTCTTTGGAGGTTTCTTGACAACTAAAATGTGGCAAGTTCTTAAGATTTCAGGCAGAAACAGATATGGAAACTTTGACTTCTTGACAGTTTATTGATAGATTATTTAACAACCTCCTGTTTTTAAAGAACAAGAAAGGATCTATTGAAGAATGCCATGTAAAGCAAAGAAGTATCCTCCTTTCAATTTCAGCAGGGAACTTGGAAAGGAGCTATATAAGTTTCAGAGTAAACTCTGCAGAAATATGTATTTTGATACAAAATAATGCCTTTATAGTAAAGACCTCATTAATGTGATTGGGTTCACCCTTGTGCAGAATCTCACTGACTTCCCCAAGGATCAACCGTCTGCTGTACAACTCCGATTGCTTGCGCGCAAAAACTACATCTTGACAAATTTTAGCTATTACACAGTTATCCTTTACCCACAACTGAAATCTTAATGCATAAAATTTTTAAAAAAACCCAAACCCAAACCAAACCAAAGCAACAAACCCCCTAGAATTTTAAAAAAATCAAAACTATATTTGCAGGAGAGTAAAGTGCCTATATTATTATCGGCCTTATCAATACAAATTGTCCTCAAAATAATGACTGCACATCTATCTTTTAAAAACAAAGCCATGTAGCTCCTACATAGAATTCTGAAATAAAAGTGTTAAAAGATAAGAAATCATCAGTGACCACAAAATGGCAGAATATATTGTCTCCATTATTTTGATGATTTAAATAATTACTGTAACTGAAAGTAAAAACATTCACATACTAAAACACTTCATCATCTCATCAGCATTGTGTTATTGTAGGATAAGTGTACTACTCAGAACTTATTTTGCACTTGTTTCTTGATATAACTTCCTAAACACAGAAAATGAAATTTTCACTTAAAGAGGCAATACATTGAATCTGTACCACTATATATTGCCTTGTCTTTTAAAGAAAGATTTTACAGTGATATTATTATGTGGCTTTTATAATGTTATTGGACATAATTTGCAAGTCATCATATACATATACTTATCCGCCTTGATTTAGAACTAAAAAATTGAGACTAGTACAGGTTAGCCACAGACATATTTTTAAACTATTAAAAAAATACATAAAAAATCATGTACTGATCTTTTGCATGTAAGAAATACAATTACTGGAGAACTATTCATTTTTTGCTCAAGTTGCAAGCTCATTACTATGAATGTAATGCATCCCCCCCCCACCTTCCCTTTAAATACTGCTCAGTTTGAAAGATTAGCAATGCCTATATAATATACAACTTCCTACCAATTGTACAGGTGAGTGGTTACTTATGGCCCAGAAAAATCGTAATTTCTTTATGATTTCAAACAAAAAACATAACAAAACCAAACCTAGAATCACTCCATGTCAGCATCTTATAATCCTTTTTATGTTTTTACCGGACATGAAACACAGAGGTAGTATCAATAGCCTGTTTTCTTATTTTATTCCCCTACGCCTATTTTCTTAAAGAAAAACCTACATAAATGCCTCTAAAGCAAAACCCCCTAAAAAGAAGAAGAAAAGAAAAAAAAAATCCCCAAACAATCCAGGACACGCAGCTGATAAGCGTAAATTACCCAGTAGCTGAAACCAGTGTCTCTAGGGTATCACATGCCAGTTTTCTGGATCAATCCCCAAGTTTATATTTTCACAAATCTTTTTACATGCAGTTTGATTTTTAACATTTTAATGAGCAAAAAGTGCATCTATAGCAGCCAGTCACCACAGTTAAAGTGCAGGGCATGAACTGTGTCCCTTGAGGGATTCAGCCCAGCCGTGTCACCAGTGGCTTTAGGACATACACCACCTGGTTCCTTGTCCCAAGGTTCCAACTCTTTTCATAATCAAAACACTGCTGACATTATAAACCCCACATGGGTTTTCTAAAATCCTTCCCAATCAATAAAGCCAGTACATAACTTATCGGAGACAACACAGAGCTCATTGATTAAGTTTGGTTTCAGTAGCAAAGTTTTCAAAATAAATGAGGTAGGAATACAGTGTTCAGCCCTTTTGTGTCACATAGCAATTTATGAAGGTAAGGCAGTCTCTAAAAGGATTTCCTACACACACACACACACACACGAGATATTCTTGAAAAGCGTATGGAAAGCAAGGTTGTTAAATACACACAATACACACTTGGCTTATGTCCCGAATTATCTATATATTGAGATGAAATAGTGAAGAAAGCTTAACATTGCTGAAAAATTTTGCATATTCATTTGTGAATTTAATGTGCAAGCTGTATCTTAACTCAAGTCTTTTTTATTTTTATTTTTAAACGTTTTACCGTATGCTCCCACTACCAAGTCAATGGAAGAACTTGAGAGCCTCTTAAATATACAGGATTGCTTTATTTCTCTTGTTCAAATGAACATCGGTAACAAATAATGCCATGCTGCAGCTACAATTAAATAAAACTGCACTGATAAAGTGATATGCAAATTGATGGTCTAATGCAAACAATCTACTCTTAGAAAGATGCACAATACAACAGACATTCAAAGTGGAACAAGAAGTGTAAGTAGAAGTTGGAGAGAAATGAAAATAAAATACAGGCAATCTGTGAAAAATGATGAATGATTAAGGCAAGACACTCAAATATTAATGTGAGTCAGAGAAGGGAAACAATAAACCACAAAAACCAACAGGTTGGGGACCTGTATTTGGAAGCCTATTGGGAAACCTGAGGAAAAACAGGAAGTTGAAAAGACTACCTAGAGTACAGACAAGACCTTTAGCTGTGGATCATGGGGGGAAAAAAAAAAAAACACCAACAAAACAAAACAACAACCCCAAAACCCCACAACCATATTACAGAAAGCACATACATTTTTACAGAAGGACAATTCAAATATTACAAGAGAATGGAGCATTGCAAGTAAGGTGAGTTTTCCATGGAGAGAAGAGATGACTCAGTGATGAAAAAGATGAATGCTGGTTTATTTCCTTGACCTTAAACCAGAGGTGAAGTATAGGTGAGGTTGCTCTAAGTGAAACGCTAAACAGAGAGGGTGGAAATACAAATAGTTTTCATCGTAACCAGCTTGAAATACCATCTGAATCCACAAAACAAACATGAAATCCATCCTCTTCGCATGGAGGGACACCCAGAGAGTTTCAAGAACACATCAACAGACTGATGAAGGAAGGAGGAGAAGCTGGAGAGCAATGAGGGTTAAGAAGAGAACAATGACAGCCAGCCTTATGGGATCAAGGAAGGTAAGAATAGGTAACAGGATCCTGACTTGACCAGCAAGCAACTATAGATTATTTTATTTCTGCTAAGAAACAACTTCAAATTCAAACATTACAAAAATGTTAATATAGCATAAGAGTGCTAAGATATTAACTGAAGCAAAATATTATCCAATTACTTTGAAATTTGGGTTGTACATTTATCTACCCTATAGCCACAAAACTGTAAACTGCTCTTACATTTAAGTAATCTATTTGAATAATTTTAAGCTAACGATTAATTAAATCATCCACTGCAAAGGGACAACAGGTTTAAGAATTTAAAAAGTTGCCAGCGGACCCAAATAACCAACTTAAACCTGACAATAACTCTCTTTAAAACCCAAAAAGTGGTGAAAGAAAAAGTACAGAACAATCTAGAACACCATAAATTCTGTTAGCTTTCCAGAGTTGGTCAGAAATTCATATACTTTTGCCTAGGAAAGGGAACATCTTTCTGCACAACAGTAAGTACCTCAGTAACAAGTTTTGATAACTACTTCAAGCATTTTACAAAGCAACTACTTACAATGGATGAGGAAATGTAGTCATGTCTTAAAATTTTATTTAAAGAATATAAATGTAATAAAGCAGTGCCAGCACAAAAAAATTCAACCACTAACTTGAACACAGCGATGAGTAACAAACAGGGATCAGTACATCCTGTGTTTTGAAAATTTAAACTTTAATTTGCATTTATTATTAGTGTCAGTTTATATGATCTTACGTCAAATTTTCCTAAAGTTATTACTACAGATTATTCTCATCAGTTAACAAATGCCATGTAATTGTGTAGTTAAAAACCAGAAGAAACATTCCAATTCAAGCAGCTTATAAAATCTACTTCTCAAATTAGAAAGATATCCTGCATGCAAAGGCCAGTGTCACACAGCCACAACAAAAAGCTGAGATTTTGCAAGATTACAAAGCAGAGAAAGTAAAGAACAATAAACTTAAAACCAGGATTTCTCTAGATTTTAAAGATTTTTCTACTTTTTAGAAAACTGTTACAACACAGATTCTTTTTTAAAAAATCATTGCTCGTTTAAAATGTTCATGTCAAATTTCATCTTGCATTGATTTTATCATAAAATCTTTTTACTTCTTATAGCAGTATTGAACGTTACCGATTTTTATAATGCTCAAAATATTTTAAGAATTAAATTTTAATCAGTTCTTTAAAAGAATGTTCTACCCCAAAAAGTCAGGAGCATAATTTGCTTAATAGCATTAATTTAAATTACTTTAGTTTTATCTCTACTTTTTTAATTCTATTAGTATTCCAATACAACTTTACAGCACTACTTTATCCATTTGCTTAGTGTTCTAAAAATCCGTTAGCTCTTTTTGAGCAATTATGAAGCTTGAATTAGGGGAGCACAAAAGCCACTTCTTCCTGTATGAGGGTCAGAAGGGGAACAGTACCCAGTATGAAATAACATCATTTCACTGAAGGTAATCAACTGTTCTCAGGAAAATGCTATTTTTTAAAAACAAACAAAAAAAACAGCACATATATACATAATCCTGGTAACAGGAAGAGCATGAGATAAATAACATTTCCTAAGCATATTGAGGCTTGCTATCATTTAAATATTTTAAACGTACAAAATATGTGCACAGATGGGCAACTTTTCTACTCGCATTACTAAAAACATATTTCAAGATAAAGCTCAAAATCCCTGAATTTTTTAAACCTAATTGTGACTCTGTTTCTTAGAATTCACACCCCAAGGCCAAAGCTTTCCTGCCACCAGTCCTTCAAATCTGATTTGGACATTACACGGGAGGAGGCTCCAAGCCTCCCTGAGGTCTCACTCCTTTTACAACATACGCAAAAACAGTAGATAATGGGCCTACGCTGAATTCACTGCTCTGCACAGCTCCTCTTGGGACACAGGCCCAGCAGATGTGATAAAAACTGTGTCAGAGAAGTAGCTCTAGTTTTTGCCTTAATGACAACTTCAACCTCTCAACTAATAGAACAAAAGAGCAGAAATGACTATTACTTTTTTTCCAGTAGAAAAAAATCTGAAAGTAAAGCTGAACTAAATATTTAAGCAGTTTTTCAAAGAGGTCTCCTCAATAAATGTCTCTAAACCTCCTTCAGTAAAATTAAGATTTAGTTTTATTTGAAGACAAATGGATTTTAGCTAACATGCTAAAAAAAAAAAAAAAACAAACTACAGCTACTGTTGTAGGAATAATTGTTCCAGTCTTAAATCACAAAGAATTGAAAAATTATACAAGCAAGCACAAAAAAAAAATAATAAAAATTAGGTCCAATTATGTGCATCAACACTGATCAATTGGTAAAGATAAGAAGTGTCAATATCAGAAAGCTAGAATACTAATTGAATTAAATACATTTTAAACATTTAGTGACTAAAAATGAGGAATATCTTCACTTCCACATTTAGGAAAAATTAGGTGAGCACTATAAGCTGTGAAAAGATAATCACATATTTCTCACACCATAAGTCAATTGCACAGGTATATTGCATCAAAAACAAAGCTTTAAATATATACTTTGGTTAACATTTGTTAAATATTATAATTCTGGCTTAAGATGACTGGCCCTTTTAGAGGACGTCTCAAATACTCTATTCAGCTACTACTGCATACCCACTTAATCAGCAATCATTGTTCTCTGAGGCAGGACTTTGTTGTCAAGACAAGCACTGAAACCTTTAAAAAATTTCAGAACTGGCATAAGAAAAAAGTGATCTTTGTCAAACAAGGACAAATTTATGCAAATCTTTTATAAACATTCACAAACATTTATTTAGCTTTTGAAATGTTGGCCTCATTTGAGAGCATGAAAATGAGGGGGAAGTAGGAAGATGCAAAGGACAGCTTAGAGGCTGGCACACTACATAAATATTCAGAAGGAAGATTATAGGATTCATGTTAGGCTGTCTTAGGTTTCTCCAAAGTCCACATAGAATACCAAAGAACAAAACTAACGAGAAGTAGAGCAGATGTTAGACAATGCAGCAGCCCTCTTTTCCACACTCACTTGGCTATACTTCGATGCTTTCATTTTTTCTTTCAATATGGTTAGGTCATTCAAGGATTCTCCTATAGACTCTGTATTGTGGCTACAGAGCTATAAGCTGGACCTCTGTCAGCTTTCCAAAAGTTTCCAATGAAAAGGCATTATGCAAATTCTACCTCTCTTACTCTCTTTCAGGAAAAAAAGCCTCCAGTATGCAGTCATTGGAGTATTGGAAGTCCCAGCCTTCATTTCTGTATGGTTGTGTTTGCCTTAGGGCCATGCTGCTTGTTTTGACAGTGGATCCCCCTAGATAGTTGGGATTAGTCGAGCTTGTTTAGATAAACTTGAAATCAAGGCCTTCTCTAGGTAGACAGCTAGATGTAGCTACTGAGTTTCCAGCTGCCTTCTTCTTTCATCCCAAAACAACTGCAGATTCACAGTAGAGATCACAGCCACAGGCTATGTCACATACATAAGTACAAAATTAAAGGCTGCTAAAAGAAGCCTTTGTAAGTCTTAGTGCTAAAATAAGGAATCTGTACTGCATAGTTTAAACAAATTATTCAAGAAGCACCAATAAGGTCTGCAACCGATAGTTAACAAGACATGTTCACAAAAGAAATACCCTGTTTACATAAATGGGCAAGATCATGCTTTGTTAATCACTTCTGCACTATCCACTGTCCAACCTTTTTAAAAATATATGCAAGTAAATACTCCACAGTATCTGCTAGAGTATCTGAAAATGAGCTCTGTTTATCAAATACAAACTTTATGATCACAGGAGACTATTATGACAGCACTATTCCAATTAGATTTTTCAGTCATGTTCACAACAAGATTGGGCCAGATTTGATCTTTACTCTAATGAGGTAATGCAAACCATAGGAATGTATTCACACAAATATAATACATTAAAAGACAAGGGCCAGAGCTCCAAACCTAAATTAAAACCTAAAATCAAATCCTGCCCATGTAACGATATTACACCTTTATAAATCTGCACTGTAGTTCAGCCCCAACAGGAGATTCCTTTTTTTTTGGGGGGGGGG
>NW_010972742.1:642882-648453 GCF_000737465.1 Haliaeetus leucocephalus | reverse complement strand
GGAGGGGGGGTGACACTGGACGGGGGCGGGGGGGACAGGGACCGGGAACCACAACCAAAAAAACCAGTTCTGGCTTTTAAAGATTGTAATCTCTTCTAGCTGGGTACAAATTTTCATATACACTTCTGCAGCATCCAGGCACAACAGACAGGAAACTAAGTTAAAGGAAAAATTAATCACTAGGATGTTATAAACAAACAACCAGAAAAAAAAACCAAAAGAAACAAACAAACAAAAAACTTAGTTCAATGAATAGTAAATATCATTAAAAATCATCTCCTGTCCTTTGCTCAAGAAAATGATGTGAAGACACTTGCAATGTTGAAAACAGTTTAAATAAAGATAACAGCAGAATTTTATGGTTAAGAAGCAAAGGTAAGAATTTGCCACCAACTTCTCTGCCTGTGTGCAAAGAAGGACTTCAGTATCACTTTTCTGCCATTTCCATATTACAGAAATTCTACTACCTCTCACTGTTAAATTAAGTCATTTCACTGACAAGAACTTTTATAGAAATTCAAAGCATTAAGAAGTGTGAGAGAGTAACATCAGACTCCAACTTCTTCCTGCACTGGTTACCAAAGAGAATATTAGAGTGTATACTGAATTCAATTAGTCGCTCCATATCATAAATTCTCCATTAAGTGACATCCTTAGCAGGAAATCAGCTACAGACTGGGAATCCTAACCAAAATACATAATTCCTGAGAAGTAATGAGAAAAACAGTTTCATCATGCCATTGTACTTAAAAGGAAACAGAAGAACACTTTTAGAATTTTTACCTAAAAATTAAACATTTCTGCTAAGAAAAATGCCATGGATATACCTAGCACAGTGTTATCAAATACCAGAAACTGATATAATTCATGGATTTGCCTTCTCACAAAAGTCTTCTAATTGCTATGACCAAGATCCTCCATGTCGCTGTGAAAGAGCTTTAAAGCTACTCACTAATAAAGTTACTTAACAACTCCATTACACAGGTATTATCTACTTTTTGCAGCTGAGGAAACATAAGAAAACTAAAAAACTATCCCAAAGGGGGCAACAGCTGACCAATTTTTAAAATTCAGGAGTACCTGTTTCTCAGACTTGCATTCACATCATACCTATTTGAGAATTCTCTAAAGGAGAAGGAAGGAGAAAATGATGATATATGATGAGGACACTAGTGCCCCCAGGGAAAGAAGAACTTTTCTAACATTAAACTTTGCAGAGATGAGATAGAGTCAGTGATCACCTTAGATAACTGAAGGTTATAAGAGGATAGAGCTTTTCAAATTTATCAGTATTTTTACAACTTTTAGATTTCCAAATACGAGAATATGCTAGAGAAAATAGTGATTAAAAACCTGAAAACTGTAAAAACATTCATTAGTCGTGGAAAGTGGTTTTTACTTGAAGAAATGACAGCTGATATGTACAAAGATGACTGAACTTAGAAACTTAAGTTTTCCAACTACAAAGCTAAGAACTTTGGACTTCCCTGGGTTAACAGAGAATAATTTCCAACTTTTCTCTATAATATGCCACCAGTTCTACGCTGCTGCCCAGACACATGTGAAAATTTGACTATGTGAATATCAGTTAATTTCTTCTATCAATCACCAAGAAATCCTTTCTTTCGGGCTACTTTCCAATAATTCCTTTAAAAAATAAATTTAAAAAAGAACAGAGAATAATGCATGCAAAATAATTTGGGAAATTCAATTAAGGCATTATGCAATCTATATGCTTTGCACTATTTATAACATTATTTAAAAGTTATACTAAAACCAATAGCAAGTATGCCAACACAGACCTCACAATTATGGCTATGAAAAAAATGCAGTACTAGGAAATTAAAATATGTAAAAATCTCAAAATTCCAGTTATACACACTCTTATAGACTAGTTTTCTTCCACAGCTAAGGTATAAAGTATTAAAAAACATATATCTTCCAGGACATGCATTCTACTATTTTGCTATGTTATAGTAACTTTGAATTCAGTATACCTGCCATTTAGCACTCATATGTCCACTGGCATTCCTACACACGTCTTCTGTGTTGTCTTCTACAGGGCACTCCATACCTACACTCTCTAATCTACAGAGGGCTTTTGACAGCCATGCAGATGACTACAACTGAATAATTGTTATTACTGAAGTAACAAATCACCATCTGACTTCACTGAGAAACAACATTTTAATATAAAATTCCTCCTCCTGAAAAGAATGGACACATTACGTGATTCTACAGTTCATCACTTGGGGGTGTGAGGTGTGGAGGAAATAAAAGGTCATGCCTACTTTAAAGTAATTATCACACACAGCAAGAGTCTCTAGCTAGGAAAACCGAAAGTTATCTTTCCATCCACACTGCCTCAAACCCAAACTCTAGGAAGTCCCTTTGCTGTTGAGTGTAAGTCACAGAAGTCTCCTGCCACGTTGGAAATCAATGCAAGCAAAGGGACAGCAATCTTCTAGAACTCCCTTTCCTACCCTTTACATGCACCAGCACCTGGCTACAAGAACTCAAGATGATCCATTTAAATAACAAAGCACAAGCTGTTTCGTCTGGTTTGATGCTCTTTTACATGCCACAGGATGCTCTGCAAATAAAAAAAAAAAAAATATACCTTTACTTCCCACTTGCCTTTTGTCTTTACAGCACCTTCAGTGAAGCTTTAGCTTCTTTATCACATTTTTTTTTTAATGCATTTATACAGTGGGGTACAGGCAGACACGTTGCAAGAGCGAGAATCCAAAGAACTGTTTCCTCCTCCATGTGCTCAGGAAACTTTGAAGCATTAATGACTACTTTAGGAGCTACAAAGCAAACGTTCTCTTTACTTTGTTAAAATAGTACAGTTACATTAAAGAAGCAATAGAAAACATATTACGGGGGAAAAGCACTGCAAGACAGAGTATTATCAATGCTCGTTTAGTAGTATGGTCTCAGAAACAGTCTTAGACATCAGCAATTCACATTTTTAAGCTAGATAACTAAGTCATCCCACTAAACTCTTGATTTAAAAGTCACCTCTAATCAAGTGAGAAATTGTTTAACTACTTTATGACTGTTAATATATAAGACATGGCATATCTCAGATTGATTCATAACTCTAACCTTGACGACACCACTTACCTGCTGATACTTATTTTAGTCATATTTCAAAATAAGTTCTACTGTTTGCAAAGGATAGTACTTCCCAGTATTCCTGTACATGCAAACATCAACATAATCAGTCATAGCAAGGAAGACCGTTACATGCATTGAGAAGCATTGCCAACAATTTTAATATACCTATACCCACCATATTGTTAGGTGCTTGAATTTTATTTTTAAACAAAACAAAGATACTTCCTACATATTACAAGTTTTTAAACAATATTTTTAAAACTGTTTATGAATTGATCAATAGCACCAGTATAGAATTGAATAGTTCAAGAGAAGGAAACAAGAGAACTTTCTAAACTATTTTGATAATGACTGGCTTAACAAACCAAAGGAGAATATTATTGCATAAGCATCTCCCATTTTAAAGAAACCCATCTTTACTTGAAGTGAATATTTTATAGTTTTATCAATAAATTTAAACATAAGTGATAATGATTACTCACTTTAGGCCTGATCCCACAACCTTTACTCACACGAGTAGTCCCACAGGATTTTAATATGACTACCTCAACGAATAAGGGTTGGCAGGACAGGTTTTAAATTATTCATATATTCACAGATTTTTAAGGCCAGAAGGGACCATTATGATCATCTAGTCTGACCTCTTGTATAACAAAGGCCATACGATTGTATCCAGTAATATTTGCACTCATCTGAATAATTTGCGGTGAAATCAAATTGTGTTTATTGAACTTCCAATATTGATTCAAATTTTACATGAAAGAAAACTGAAATTGTTTAGAAAGTGGTTTGAACTACATTTCATCACACTTGAACCCAATTATTCCTCTGTTTCTATTCAGAATTTTTCTAACTTCTGGACACTGGCTTTTGACATGGCTTTTGCACACAGACTTTAAAGTCCAAAACTATCTCAGGTACTCTCAGGCCAAACTCAAGACAACTCCTGGGCTCCTTCAAAAGATTAATTGGCAGTTAATTACAATTTGTTTTCTGCACTTTCACCACTCCTGCCCAGCACCATGATTTCTGGAAAACAGATATCATAACTGGGAAAACATTCGACTAATGTTATCAGTGATGCAACGAACAGGGAAAACAGCATCTCCACCTCAGCTCTTTCATAGACAGGAAAAAATGGAGTAGCTACTTAGATGACTAACTTAAAGACAAAAAACCAAACCAAACCAAAAAACCCCAGACAGAAATAGTTTTGAGTACTTTCTCACTCAGCATGCCTTAGACTTCAGGACTAACTGTTTTCGGGGATACTTAAAGACTGACCTACTATTTTGCTTTGCACAAATCCACTGCAATGATTTTTGCAGCCAATCACCAAGTAGTAGTAAAATAAACACACAAAATAATAAAGAAACCTAGAATGCTATGATGCTATGTGAAATTCCGTGCAGATCTGATGGATTAATAAAACCAGCTATTCTATTAGTCTGTTAAATACATACTCTGGCTGAATTCTCTCATCATAGAAAACTACTATAATCCTTAGATTTACTAACTTCAATTCTAAAATGGAACTTGGATGAACAGATTATGTCAAAGGTTCTATTAAGATGCAAATCATCTTTGCCATGTATTTCTCAAGGTTTGCAACTCTATTTAGCACAAATGCCTTGTAATGCACTTAGAAGAAGGATAGTATCCCCTACTGTCGTGGTTTAACCCCAGCCAGTAACTAAGCACCACGCAGCCGCTCACTCACTCTCCCCCATCCAGTGGGATGGGGGAGAAAATCGGGAAAAGAAGTAAAACTCCTGGGTTGAGATAAGAACGGTTTAATAGAACAGAGAAGAAGAAACTAATAATGATAATGATAACACTAATAAAATGACAACAGTAGTAATAAAAGGATTGGAATGTACAAATGATGCGCAGGGCAATTGCTCAGCACCCGCCGACCGACACCCAGCCAGTCCCCGAGCGGCGATTCCCCACCCACCCTTCCCAGTTCCTAAACTAGATGGGACGTCACATGGTATGGAATACACTGTCGGCCAGTTTGGGTCAGGTGCCCTGGCTGGGCATGAGAAGCTGAAAAATCCTTGACTATAGTCTAAACACTACTGAGCAACAACTGAAAACATCAGTGTTATCAACATTCTTCACATACTGAACTCAAAACATAGCACTGTACCAGCTACTAGGAAGACAGTTAACTCTATCCCAGCTGAAACCAGGACACCTACTACATACACAGTGACATTAGATTTGAAAAGGTTCTGCTTTTTTAATACTAATTAAATGATACTAGAGAAGCACATAAAAGGCACAAATATAAACAGAAATACATAAGAAAAACTGGCCTCCCACCTCCCTCCCTCCCTCCTTTTCCTAAAGAAAAGGTAATGAAAAAACAACTTGTACCACACAACAAGGATGACAGAACAAGAGCAAACGAGGAATATATATTTTCTTCACTTTCCTATATTA
>NW_010972742.1:630382-637882 GCF_000737465.1 Haliaeetus leucocephalus | reverse complement strand
TGTAGCCTTCTGGGAATTGCCTCCGCACCTCAGGATCTGTAAATAATTGACAGATAATATTAATTGGCTTTGGATTAGTGAGCAAGCAGAGAATCACACATTAATATTTGATCAGAAGATGATAGCAACCCTGGCAGGGGATCCAAGGAGGGCAGCTGAGGCTGCTATGTTGATAAGAGCGGGGAAGGACTTTTCAAGGCTCTCCCTTTACCCTCCTCCAGAAAGACAAAAACTGTGTATAAAGCATACACACACAAAACACATGAAGCTAAAAATGTCTGTGTGTACATACACATGCATACACACACACGCGCGTATATGTAAATACATATTTATATATTTATATATATATTTTATAAGAGATGTCCTGGTGCTACACTGAACTTTAGGCTGTTACCTTGTGCAATATCTTTCTGGCTGCAATTTGCCAACTAGGCTTGTCACCAGAAAATGGTTACCAAATGCACTTTGATTTTGTTTTTAATCAGATAACTACTTTTGCCAGCTACAGACACTGCGTTGATTAACCTCCGTAGATGGTTTTCAGTGATACCAGATTACAAATCTCCCAAAATTACTTTATAGTAATGTTAAGGTATGGTCCCTAGAAAAAAAAAAAATTATCCAGAATTTGAAAGATGTAATTAACATAGCCCTGGAACCTCTGTCATCAGGAAAACAAATGTTAAATGCTTCAGATCAGCAAGCATTCAAGACTGATGCAACATACTTATTTCTCTGGCTGTCAGAATAAATAATATGGTAGTATTCCCTGAGAAGTTATCTTAAATTTAATTAGAGATGTTCATAAAACAACGGAATATCATGATTGAAATTATTTCTATGACAACCTATTTAAAACAGAACTCTTCAAAGCCATCCATTTTTCAAAGGAATATGTCTGAGAAGGCCAGATTCCATTCTACGAAGAATTTTTTTAATCACAAAAAACAAACCAGACAACAATCACACAAGAGTTCAGAAAAAAGTGTAGCGCATGGAAAAATCAACCAGTATGCTACGCAGTTTCTACCCTTGGTGCAATCCAACGGGTTTGGTTGTATGACACTTGGCTCACTGGATACACTGTTTTCACAAATTTTGATCATTATGTAGGGAGTGACGTTGCATACACAACCTCTGCTGCTGAATTACTGCTATACTGCCTTGTAGCTAAGGCTTGAGTGGAAGAGTCATTTTTATGACACATGCACCATACCTTATTTCAGAATAGTCCCACCCTACCCTACATTTCTCATTGGTAAAATTTACTTCAGTAATAAATTAGTTGATTGGTGATTCAATTGCTAGCAGATGCAAACTTTTTATTAAGGTGTATTCTTTTTACATTAGAAATGCAGCAATACTGTAGTTAATCAACTTTGTAGCTTAACTTTTTCCAGACAATCAGATGCTTAGTTTTAACATTTCACCATTACACACATACAATTACATACACAATGTATCAAATTTTACATATGCATATGAGCAAAGCCTTCTACATTAACACAACAAAGTAGAAATAGAAAGCAAGGGATCACCTTTTAAAGCCTTAGTTTGAAAAGTCTTAAATCCATATCCAGGTAAGTGTGCTAAGCTAAGTGTCCAAAAGTGCAAAGAAATGTGAACAGCTGAACTCATACGAACAGTCCTTTATACACAATTAACAGGACAATACAGTTTCATATTTCACCAAAGCAAGCACAGCATCAGTGGTAAGATGAAACTATGCAACATCTATTATGATGCATGTTCTTAAATGTTTTTAAAATTAATTATTTGAGGCTAAACTTTCAGGATTTCACAGAAAAAACAATGAAAGAAATAAATTTGTAAGAAATCCTAACGGTGCCTGGAACATGATAACTGACTTTACCGCACACACAACTTCTATTGACCCATTGCTCTCAATATAAATTTAGACAGACATACTGACAGACACAGCATTTTATCATTTACCATTTTTAAGGAAATGAGGAATTATTTTGGGACATAAATCTATAGCGTGTTTGCTCTACACACATTCTTCCATAGATTGCAATCCACATTCTCCATTCTTTAAAAATACAACAAAACAGATTAGTCATACAAAGTAATTGTGTGTGTGAGCATGTATTTTTCCTGTTTTCTTAGCATTCTGAAAGCCCTTCCTGAGTTTCAGGAGTTCATTGGCATGAAGGAAGGCCTACAGGCACCTATTTAACAGTATTTATGTAAACCCTGAAAGCTCCTAGCCACATCACCGTCCAGAAGACACGCAAGATAGTAAGATTAAGTCCTAAGCACTGGTAGCTGAAAGTTATCATGGGCAAATAAATACCTGCTGGTGCTTTTATTGTCTCAAGAGGTCACCTTACAAACTTTTCTCATTAAAATGAAACAAAACACAACTTGTATGTTAACTTAAAAATCACAGCCAAGGATTTCTTCTTTGGTTTTAATTTTAGCATTGTCTACATACATCGATTTTCATTCAAAGTTTTTACTTAAATATGTTCATTCTTACAGAAAATTGGGATTTTTTTTCCTGCCTCTCAAAAATTTGTGTGCCATCAAGAAATAAGGGTGAGTGGTGGCCACAGAAAACACAGCGTAAAATAAACAGAAAAAACGCTCCTGTTCCACACATGTCCCTAACACAGGAAAGTCAAAATAAATCAACTTACAACAAACAAAAGATTTCCATTGTCCTCATCTCTTACAAGGACCACTACCTTTGTACATCAGTTCACTAGACTACACGCTGAACAGGATTTGGCAAAATTTTCAATGTTGACTCATTCAACAGCCATGGTCTATGATGTAGAGTGCAGGACATAATTAAAATGTAGTTATGCTGATTACCAATACAAAGTAATGAACAATAACTTCCCTCCCACCATCACTACATCAGAATCTATACCTCCAACACTTCTTTAATATCAATGGCTAGTAATGGAAGATATTTCAATTTTCAAACTTACTGAAATGTTTAATTGATCTACTACAAAATTATTTTCCTTAATTATTTCAGAAATTATGCATTTCTAAATATTTGTTCTTTAGGGGTAAATACACACCAGTGAAAATTGCTTCTAAAACAAAATTTTGTCACTTGCTCTTGCCATGTAAAGAACTGCAATATATCTTTGCTGCAGGAGCAGCAACATTTTGATCTTTGCTGTCCATCCCTATGGCTTCCTCTTCTCGCACAAAAGCGGTGATACTGACAGCCACCTCCAGCATTGCTGGGTCAGGCTATGTGTAAATGCAGGAGGCTGGCCTCCACGTTCTCTTGAGAAAAGGCAGCGAGGATGGATTATCTTTTGCATATCACAAGAGGCAGGTATGCTGCATTTTAAGAACCCTTCCTTACAGGTCATCCAGCCTAGTTACTCATAAACTGTGAGTAACTATTTAGAATTTCTATTTCTTATTTTGTATCTTCAGTGAGCTTGGTAACAGGAGGAAACTGAAGAAGACCCAAACCCCCACAAAACCACAGGTAATAGATCTTATTGAAATGGGCCTCTTAAGCAATTCAGTAACACAAAATGGGGAGTTTCTAAACTTTTCCACATAGCAGCTTATTGACTGTAATACAATTTTTACTTTGTTATCACAGTCTTTTCAATATCTCTTAATAAGTACCATTCCGCTTCTACTTGTCTATTGATCTGTACCATAAAGGATGAATTATTTCTACCTCTCTAAAATTAGACAGTAAAATACACACACTGCAAGGCTCAGTAAGAAGACAGGAGGAAATAAGCTGGATGCTTGCTGTATTTGCAGACTTCAAGCAACTGACATAGTTATGGTTGTTTTCAAGACTAAGGAACTGAGAACATCTGAATCTGGGCTTTGGTGAATATATTTCCTCATGTAGATAGCACTATTTCACTCACCAGATTAAACACTACCACACTGTAGTTTAGAAAAAGATGCGACCATGATTAGAGTCCCCACCTGAGTCAGTTTCTACAGGTAGAAGATGAACGTGTTCTCAAAGCACACAATCTACAATTATATTTTCATCTGAAACATGGATCTCAGTGCTACGATACATTCATAAGCTAAGCTGCCTTTAATATAAATAAAAACTTCCTATGTCAATCAACTGTACACATTAGAAGATATTTAATTTCATCCACAATGCAATGGAATTAACTTAATTTCTCATCCACCAGTTTCAATGGAAATAACAGCAATATGTACTTAGCTGGATGAGCAAAGCACCTTGTGGAATTGCACTGGGTGTCACATGCCTGTTAAGACAGTGGGATATATAGTTTGTATACAGTCTGCTTTTGAAGACATCTCTCATAACAGCATCAGAATGGCTAATCCATATAACCTTGAACCCTACAGTTAAGAAAACCACCTTTAAATTATGCTTGGCAGCCATACACTTGCACATCCTCCTGTTTTTACATGCACTTTCTATTTAACATTGCATCAGTTCTACCACTTCAGCTTTTAAATGGTCTGGGAATATTTACTAAACTTTCAATATCTTTCCTTGGAAAACACTACAAAATTGAAAAAGAAACTACATCACATCTTATACCTTTTATCACTTTACCGTTCTTCATTGTTAGTCTAATGTTCATTTGAAAGGCATTTTTAGCTATGCTTACCTACACACGTATACACAATAAAATTATATTTAAAAGTTATATGGCCATTACATGAAGTTCCAGGAAGCTGGAGCACCCTCACTAAACCAAGAGGATTTACAGAAATACATACATTTAAATAGTGGCCATCAAGACACCTGACTTTATTAAATATAAACATCTACAAAACAAATGTTACTATTACTCGGTATGGCCAGGCTCTCCATTGAAAGGATAAGCACAAGGCACCTAATAATCACAATGGACACAATATCCAAATTACTCTGAACAGAGGAAAACGGTCATACAAATGGAGGAATACAGGAGGGTAGCTCAGCCAAGCATTCAGGATTCAGCTTTAATCAGCACCACTAGTATCAGTAAAATATACTTTAGCACTCATATGAAATATGTGGTAAAGACATGAACATAACTGTCAACTCTGCCTATAAAACTAAAGTAACTTGAAAACTTCAAACACTCCTACTAATAGTAATTTGTTTTGCACACTGCATGCAAACAAAATTAGATGTAGCTTGGCTGCATCTCCAGACGGTAAGAAAACCCTTTGCAACTCAAAACACAGTGAACACTGTTATTCTAGGTACTTAACAGGCTTTCTAATTAAATGATGCTCAAATATTTTTCTGCTTTAATACTCCATAGACAAAGTAAACACACGTAAAATACTTTTTTCAAGTTCAGGATAGTGGAATCTATTTGCTGACATCAGAAAAAGGGAAGAGAGAGACTGAAATCCTAACCAACCTCTTAAACAGTTACAGCGAAGTAGAGAGCTTGAAGATTTCCACTGCACCAGTTATAAAGCATTAAAAGCTCAGCTGAGGTCAGCAAAAGGAGACATTGCAAAACAATAATCAAAGAAAGTGAAAGTTAACAACAGAAAGAAAAAAGGTCACAGGAATTATGGAGCTGCTTCTCAAACTAAACTTTTCCCAAACCCCAAAATATGAACTCAAGTTGTGCTACAGGCTTAACTTGTATGTTGATGGTAACTTAGTATCCCATGTTTATCTTTCATTACATCTGATTTAGTAGTTTCAGCTCACAAAAGATGACAAGATCCACAGTTTCTGCCTAAAGCAAGTGCTGACAAACTTATCTGGAAAATAACCATATATTAATATTAACAGCATGCTGACATATAGCACCGGAAATTGTAAGTTACAAGTGTAAAGCAGAAAGTATACAAACAATACCATTCCAAAATAAAGCTAAAATACACCATCTTATCTGCAATCTCCCATCCTTGTATGGGCACAAATTTAAATTAAAACTGTTGGTACTAAGAAAAAAGTAAATTTTATTCCTAATGCTTACACTCATGTGTAAAAAGCTTTTAAACCAATGGCATGTCATATGAATTTCCTAAGATTCATGAGTGACTTCAGTGAAGTCAGAGTGAGTTCACTTACCAACCTGATGCACATCATTGTAAGCCCTCTTCCCAGAGGGTATAGCTCCATACAAAGCAGCTGCTGCCCATAAAATCTAGGTTGGCCAAAGACCTGGAGATCCACTAGACCTCATTACTCATGACGGACACTGTGTTCTAGGGAGGACCAGTTAGAAAAACACATATGAAATAGATCACATGGTTATTTTTGAAGCAGTTTCCTTTGCAACTATTTTAAGAGCTGCTTTTGAGGGAAACTACTGAACCACTTCTCATATGAACAATATGTGAAATTTTTGTAACTGAACATATTTTTTATTTTGAAAAGGGGTAAGAAAAGACAATGCTATTTCTCAGTGATATAAAACTTTTCTGAACTTCCACAGCAGCTTTTTGATTCCTTGCCATGCATTTACAGAGCATCAGCAAATGGGTAACAGAAACCATTGACTGCACACTAGGTGAATACAGTTTTCATTGCTAGCACATGTAGTTTTTTGCTCTAGTAGTAGAGATTCTACCTCACATCTATGCACATTATGTAGAGCATTGTACTGATTACTCAACCATATTCAAGCTATTATTGTTAGTATTTTAGTAAATATGTGAATGTTTCCAAGTTCTAAAACCTATTACTGCCTCTCCCTACAAAATCTTGTTCAACAAAAAGCCAAATACATAAGAATATTGAAATTAGCTGTGAACTGTATAATCCCATTGTTCAATTTCATGGCATTTAAGACACTACCTTCCCCTCCTCACAAGTCTAGATGTTAATCCATGCTGTAACCTGATTTAATTTTCCAGATGACAGGATGGGAACATGCTACAATGGCATATTAGTGTAACTATGCTGCTCTTTTACTCTCAACTTTTCTTACATCATAAAGTGAAGAGTTTTGGTTTTAAAAGAGGCATGCTAAATTACTTCTAAAAATAGCGCAACTCAAACCGGTCTGTATTTGAAGTGTATGGAAATTATAAAACCAGGGAAGTTCTTCAAAAAATTATCGGAAAATACTTCCCAGAGTTAACCGCACAAACCCAACACATACTAACCTGTTTCTTCTGATAAAAGTCAGCCAATTTAATCCATATTGGCTACAAATCATTCAGATATACTAATCCCAAATTGAAAAACACAGTGAAAATTACTTCATTTTTCCTCCCTGACTAAATGATTTAGCTCATTGACTTTTTTAAGGTCTTTATAGCTGCAATCCCTCTAAAATGAAATGGAATTCCATTCAGAGCAACTTTAATTTCAACACCCACTACACATTATAGCACTTATGCAGCACAACTAAAAAGTAATGTAAACTTCTTTCCAAACCTCCACAATCTCCTTGATGTCCCGTATTCAGTACAGCCGAACACTTCTGCTTGCCCTTAAACTGCTGCAGACTTAGCATGCAGATAACAGCTCAGAGTGGGGGAAGAAGGGGAGGAGGGAAAGAGGCGGGGGGGGGGGGGGGGGCAAATTGG
>NW_010972742.1:601520-630372 GCF_000737465.1 Haliaeetus leucocephalus | reverse complement strand
AAAGGGGGGGGGGGGGGGGGTGAAGAAAAGGTGGGAGAGAAAAAACCTATACACACAAGAAGACAGACAAGAAACCTTAGAACAAGTTCTGGCACAAAATACATATAGAATAAAAATTCCAGTTTTCTGGATGTGAAGCTTTAAGCCTTCAATCTTTTCTTCTTAACGTACTCCTTATTCTAAAAGCATACAAGTCAGAAAACAACCAAGATGTAAAACAAAATTCTATAAGAATGTCTTACAAACTATATTTAAAAAAAAAAAACACCACACAAAAAAAACCTCCCAGCACACAATGCATGCAATTGAAGTTACCCCAAAATATCAATATGCATAGTAAGCATACACAGCAGGTTCAATATTCAAAAATACAACCTGCATGAGAATAGTATGCAATGAAACTATTCACCTAGCATATCACATTTCAAACAAATATTCCATTTCTAGGACATAGTCCACATCTTTGTGACAAGTTAGGCATAAATAAGTGGACACTGACCTATCGTTCTCAGTTACTGAAGTTTTTGTGAATGAGGTACAATCACCAGTTGAGTGAATCAGCAAGTACTATACACATCAGCTGCTGTTCAAATGAGTCCATTGACATTAAAGCCATAAAAAACAGACTTGCAAGTTTGCCTCTCTTAACAGAACATTTGGAAGTCTGCCCTGCAAGTGCCAAAAACCTCACTGGTAACATGAAAATGCTTTTCACAACAGTTTAATCTAGAAACAGAATATAAGATTTGCAACTCACACACAGAATGCTGTTCAGAGTTCAGTAAAATGATCCAAAAGCGGGAAAGACTGAGAGCAAAGGCAACATAAAATATACATCACAGGAAACAGGAAGGAAGAGAAAAAAATGGAACAGATTAAACAAATCACTATGATTTCCATAATTGTTTTTATATTATTAACACATCAAGAGCCAGAGGGGCAGTGAGGAGCAAAACTTTCCTAGGCAGTGTTCAGCAGCATCTTATATACATATTTTTTAAAATCCTTCCAAATTAAAGCAGGTTAATCTACAAATTCCTCACGGATTTTTACTTAAGGCTACATACAGTTCTCCAGAATAAAGAGATACAGAGAGGTAATAGTCCTAACCATACAAGAACTGGCAAAATTGCCGAAGTTCCCTTATGTTTCAGCACACCTCAGGCGGCCGGGTTCCTAACTGATCTCACATCAGTTTTCCAGTGCATGCATCAGTCCATCAGCAGCTTTACAACCCATTGAGAGTAAACCTTAAATACAAGACTTTCACTGCTTCTAGCACCCAAACCAATCTTCCATCTAAAGGTGTCTTGGTTAAATTAATTTTACAATCCTGTTAAAAAACTAAAGTATAGTAAGTGCAAAATAGAAACAACACTCACTTCTTGGATAAGAAGACAGGAAAAACATTAATTGCCTTTTACAGAAAGAGGAGGCTACAGTAGTCTCCTCTTAGCAACTCCTAATCAGCTATTTGGTGTCAAGTCAAGTTGTTGAACTGTCCAGCTTGCCACTTAAAAGGCATTTAGCATCACAGGGACATTCCACTACAAAAAAGTAGTAGAGTTAAGAATGGTATTTCCAGTTTCCTCTGGCACAGTTACAGCTTTGAAATAATCTGTTCCTTTGTTTCAATACCATTTGAAGAGCTGAAGTATCATGAAATAAACAGATGATGGAAAACTTAAAAAAAAAAACAAAAAAACCCCACACACCTCACCAACCAAAACCCACTGAAGTTAGTTCTGATCTAAATGTTAATGTAAACACAACCACAAAAACTGAAGAGTAGGTTCAGTTCATATTTTATGCCAAATCTCTTCTGTATTATGAAGTCAGTCATCTCTCTCCCAAGAACAAGATCAGCTCCTCCCTTCCAGAGCATTAAGCTGTAATAGGAGCAGATCAAGAAGCAAGGGATTGAAGAAAATGCATGTGTCAGAGTCAAGATATGATAAATGATAAGTAAAAGGATATTGGAAAAGTTATACATCAGACTAGTTAGACCCTTTATAAGGTAACATGTTCCATCTTCAACTGATATTATTTACTGTCTTGGATTCTCATAGGGAATGGTGCCGGGTTTAATCAAGACTTTACCAGTTCTTTTAACAGAAGTTGTGAAACAGTTGTGTTGCAAGCACAGAGTGTTCAATATATGAAATACAGTTGGGGAATTACCCCTATATTAAATCCTTAACTCCTTTTGTTTCATCCATACCACAAAATCAGTTTAAAAAAAAATCAGCCATATAAAGTACAGATTAATTTCCCTTCTACTAACATTCTAAACTGTAAGAATAAGGAGACATTAGAAAGTGTAAGATGTCTTCAGTGATCAGAAAACTCAGAATTATTTCTTCACAAATAAGAGCAGAAAACTCTCAGTCCAGATTAATTTTTAAACTGATGATACTGATATAACTAAAGCTAGAACTGTAAGAAGGGGATGCACAGGATAGAACTAAAGCTGAAATAACAGAGATCAAAAACAGAGAAAAAAAAAGTACTTATTTCAAGTCTTGTTTGTTACATGTTTCTCCCATCTTCATTTGAGGTCTTCAGATCTTTTATATGCAATGGTTAATTACTTTGGTGATACCTCAGGTCCACATTAAAGCATGGCTGATGAATCTTTTGAGTTTGCTTTACTATACACTTAAGGGGATATTTCTCTTCATAACCATCTGTTCTACAACCAACCCAGAAATGTAGTACTACTGGAAATCTAAGCCAAACTCCAGGAGCCCTGCAAGGAGCAAATTTTGAATGGATTATGTTTTTAATTCTTTTTTTCCCCCTGTAATTTTAGTCAGCAAATTATACAGCAGCTAAAACTTGCAAAAAAAATACAATTAGGTAACATCCTACTTCAATGTTCAAGAAATCCACAAAGCCTGGCTTACAAAATTAAACACAAATTGTTTTGAAACATTTTACAGCCTGCCTGTAATAATTGTACAAAAGAGTTTAAATGCAGAAGTTGAATAGGAACACCTACTTTTAAGTAGGCTTTTTTTGTTTGTAATGATTTTTTAAAATTTATTTGTGTTTGATCAGTATTTTTTTTTTCTCGTAACCTTTTCACCACTCTATAAATTTAATAGAGATATGTTTCAAGTGGTCAGGCCATGAATAGTGAATTCGTTTCTCTCCTGCCTCTTTGTATTTATATTCTGAGACAGCAGAGTTGCCTGGTGACAGCCTCTTCACTTCAACAGCAGCTGGCAAGCCCTCCTTGTCCTGAAAATATGAAAGAAACAGTTAACTAATATTTCATGCTATGATTTAAATGTGACAATCTGGAAGTGTCAATACCACACAGGGCAGGATTTACAAGACAAGATTTTTCTTAAGTCTCAGAAGCAATAAAGGAAGAAAAATAAACAGACCTTCATCACATGTAGCTAGCATGCAGGAAAAATTAATCCAGAGTTAGTGCATCATCTAGAGTTTAACAATACCAGACACAAGCGGTGATTGTGTAAATCTGCCAGTTTAGCTTATATTTCCAGAATGCAAATTCTCAAGTTACGCAAGATAAGACCAAAGCAACTAGAGTTTTGACATTTTTACAAGAAACAGTCACCCTCTTTAATATTTACAAGAGATGTATTTCAAATTGCTTATGTATGCCTATCTGCTTTCCCAAGACTACTGCTTCTGCTAAAGGTTCAAGCATATGTAACCCAAAACATTTTCTTCAAGCTAGCTTTTTACAGCAAAAAAGACTTACATTTGATAAAATGAAAGTTTATAGCCAACTTAATTCATACCTAACACTGGCATATTAATAAGCACTTTCGTTCAAAAAAAATCCTTATCCGATTAATTTTAAGAGAAATTTTTACATAATGTCACATTTTCTACTTCCCTGTGTCAACCAGATAATTTTTAATTTTATTTGTTGTTTTGAAGAAAGCCAGGAATAACATTTTAATGTCATATTGCTTTTTAAATATACTGTATTACACAGAACTCATGTAAAACCACAACATGGCCACGGCAATCAATCAACTACATTACAAAACCTAAAGGAATTGCTAATGAAAACAAATAGTATTTTGCAACATACCGCCAGGCTTTTCATTACTAGAAAATACTTTGAATTTTATAAACATTTTCCAAACTGCTTTATTTTCACCATTTTTTGTTTTAGTTTTAATGATCTTATGGCCATTTTAATTTGCTAATAACCTGTATTTTCCATGTATTACAGAACACTTTACAGTCATCTAACTTTTTTTTAATCTCTTTCCAAAATTCACCAACCATAATAAATTCAGATAGACATAGTATTAGGCAAATACATGCAAGTACTACAGAAATATATTCATTGTTATATGGACCATCACATTTCAGGTTTAATCTGAACTGACTGAAAAAGCACTTGGAACAAAAGTGTTCTAGCCAACCATAAGTTCTTGAAGTGGTGTACTAAAAAAGAAAAATATAACAACCCTACTCTTCAGCAATTGTATAATTGCCTAAACTACAGAGAGAATACCTTCTTTGTTAAACATGCAACAGTGAATACTGATTTCTAAGCCTCAAGCTATGTAACTTTATAATGTTTAAAACTCTGACCTTACTTTCATACTTTCAATATTGATAGTCTCAAACTGTTTTCAGTTTCAAAGTTATCATGTGTTACTTCAGTAGAGTACCACCAGCCCCCAATGACACTGCTCTATGTTATTGATCTGCACAAATATCATCTCTTATGGGAATCTCCCTGCATAGTAATATAAGATTTTATAGAAAACAAGCTCTTCAGAATCATTTTGGGGTTTGACGGCTTCAAAATTTCTATTATTGCTTCTCTACTTCAGGATGCTTTAGTTATCCAAATGGCATTGAAACAGAAAAACCAGATTCTATCAAAGATGAAATTGTGACACAGGAAACTGAAAATCCCATTCTTAATTCTATTGTTTTCTTTAGTGGAGATGTTAATTTAAATACTTTTTTGAATGTATAGTTAAATATATCCTATCTATCACACAACAAATCTGATCACTAACAATAAATGACAGCCAAACCTAGCTATTGGTGTTGGGGAAACATTATTATAAAGAGTAATACTATCATTGTGGTTTCTACAACAATGTACACATCTTTAGACCTTTATGCTTAATGCATTTACAACTGCAGAAATACATGGTATTAAATGATCCTAACTGACCAATAGTGTCAATGGTCACCAACTCACTCCTAAGTTTTAAGGCGTGCAAGATTATATATAAAAGATAGCAATAATTATTTTGTTGATACACTTCAGAAGTTAGCCTTGTACCCTTCAGTACTCAGTTTCACCTTTTTATTTCAGCTTGAACTGTGTAAGATGCCCATCTCAACTTATCAGTCGTATTAGCACTGTCCATTCCATCAAAATGGTAATGAAAATTCATAAGGGCCAGTCAGCTGGAAGCAAGTTTAAAAAAATAAAATCAGAGAGTGGTCACAGTGAGCCTCCACTAAGGCTGCAGCATCACTGAGGTCTTGTGAAAGCCTACAAACTGAAGCATTAAACGAGAAGAAAGTTTGTGAAAACAGGAAAAGCATTCAATACACTCTCCTGCAAAAAGTTTCTGTGGAGTCAGATGTGTTGATGACAGAAGTTGAACTTCTTGAACACTATTCAAAACTTAGCGGGGGTGAGGGGAAAGAGGTCCTGATGTGGAAAAATACACCTCATGTAGCTAATGACCATGAGATGAAAGAAAAAGAAAATCACTGAGTGTTCAGCTACTCAGAATGACTTCTCTCTTTTGGAGTAAAGTTCATTAATAGGACAGCATCAAGCACTGCAACAGAATTGTGGGTACATTTACACTTGAAGTATTGACCTATTTCATATCTGCAATGCTTTCAGCTACTATTAACAAAGCTCACTTTATGCCATGTGTGATGCTACAATAAAAAGGTCTCTGAGAAAGTAAGTTTAGCACATTTAAAGCAGTACTATCAGCTTGAAGAATAATTTGGTTTATATAAAAGAGGAGCTTGCTGATATTCTATATTTCTAGTGCAACTAGACAGGAAAACTACCATCTCACTAAAAAATTTTAGAACATTTTTTGTTACTGTGGAAAAGGCAAGGGTATCAAAAGGATTTTTAACTGCAAAACAGAAAAGCACTAGGAACATTTTAAGATATTTGATACTTCCAAGACATATGATACCACTTATCCAGCTATCAAGATGCTCCCGAGATAGAGGGCTAGTCTAGTTCTGAGCAGGAACATTTCATAGTCATGTTATATTCATTTAATAGCCAGCCCTGGAAATCAGGTGTCTATAAAACTAGCAATTTCATTAATTTCCTTTCTCTTTTCCTTGCCCAGCTTTATTACACAACAAACTCCCAACTACACTTTCAGACTTTTTCAAGAGCTCTGCCAATTCTTTTCAATGTGTCCACCCTTAGCAGCAGATTTGCCAAAAACAATTTTTTCCTTCACTACCAACTCCAAAAGTAATCTAAAAATGCAACTTTAATCTACTTGCACAATTTTTCTCCACAGGTTGATCCACAAGGTGCTGAAGTGCAGATGGTCATTGACTTCCATTGTGCCGACATGCAAATCTATAGAGGATGCCTAAGGAAACGAGGAGTGTAACTTGTCATGGCCAGCTGGTAGCACAAATGTAGTCTCCAGTATCTGCACATCATCACTGATATGCAAGAACATCTAGTATTGGACAGAATAGGATGGAAAGCTGTGTCCTATAGACAGTAAGTCCTCAGAAGCAACTTCGCAAAATAACTGAGAAAGCTGATGGAGTAGAACATTCAGAGAGACACTTTTCCCATAGTGCTTGGTAGAAACATCACTGACGGCTAGAGCTACACTTGCATTATTGCACACAATCATATGCTTAGCACTGATAAGCGGTATGATGAGGAGAAGCAGTTTTCAACAAATCTTAAAAACTAGAAGTAACCTCAAGAGCTGTAGCTGCTTTTATCACAAATAAGCATACCTTGAAGAGTGTATACTCTTTTCTCCTTATCTCATACCATATCTAATTGGGCTTCTAAGCTCTCTGCTCCCTAGCTGTTTTTTCCAGTTCTGAATTTATACCACCTTCGAATTCTCTTGATTAGAGCACAAAGTATCAACAGGTCATTTCTAAAAACTCCCCTTCTGTTAAACTCTCTTATTTGCCCTATATCCAATAGTCAGTTTGGGAGTATAGAAACAAACAGCATTTACAGTAATTTACTTGTTGAAAAATAAACATATATCACTAGTTGTAATATCACAATACTAATACTTCATGTCATAATTGTTCCATAGAGGCTCTACTGTCTTTTCTTAAATGATCAAACTAATCACAAAGTTCTCTCCATCTTTACAAGCATATATGTTTAATTTTTAAACATGAAAGATTAAATTAGAAGTTACACACACAAACACAACTCCTTTTAAAAAGGCTCAAAACACTGTATTTACATCTACAAGTACTCACTTTATTACTACAACCTTTATAACAGAGCTTAGGTTTGCTTCAAACAAAACAGGGTTCTCGGCGATAGAAGCACAAGAAAAAGCCCCGCATACAGTTAGTCTACAAAGAATTAACTGGATTAATTAGCAAGGGATTTGAGAAGCAGCTTGGAGCTAGAAAACCAAAACACTAAATTGTTTAAATACTTTGGCAATGGATCAAGGTTTCTAGGCAGCCCTATGTTCCATTCTCTCCTTTATTTTTTTTTTTTCCCCTCGGTGTTTTAACACATTTAACCTGACGAGGTACTTTTTCATGAGATATGAATGACACTGTCAAAATACCAAAAAAGAAGATGTGAATTAAAAAATGCCACAAGCTGTTAGCAATTCTGCCAACATGTATGAGCCCAGGCAACATTAATTAAAAATCAATAGCTTAGGACATAAATAGCTCTTATCTCTGTTATAGTATATCTCTAACATAACTCTTTATTAAAGAAAAAAAAAAAGTCTTTGCCATTATACTGACTGAATTGACCACAACAAAGCAAAAGAAATAAGGCAAAAACACTGAGCAAAGAAACACATATAAGAAAGGGAGGACAGGCATGTGAATGATTGGAATGTTTCAACCTTGCACTATCATTAACACATAACTGGCTGGAAATAGCCACGCTGCAAATACTTGCAGAATAAGTTACCAGGAAGAACATTTCAGGTTTTTAGCGCTAATATGATTATACAAAATCCTGCATGCCAAGGAAATAAGAACAACATACACATCTTTCTGTCAGCTAGACCTTATTAATCAGTATTTTTATTATGCATCTCAACTGAAGATTAAGTTACTGTAAATTTTCCGATAATTACAAAATAAAGGTGAGAAAGAGGCAGGAAATTGCACTCAACTTTTTCTTCTTTAGAGATACAATCTTCAAACTGAAGTTACATTAGAAGGCATCAAAGCCAAAAGATTTAAGCTAAACTAGGAACTTAAACCACCACTTTCGAAAGCTGTTTTCAAGCTTACAGAGTGCCAAACATCTGAAAGACTTAAACCCATTTTCTAAGAAGAGATCACCCAAGGCACACCAAGCTGGATGTGCAGTTTGGGTCTGCCGTAACTCCTAGACAATCATGACAATTTAGATTTCTGAACAGTTTCTACAGAAAATTTATTAATATTAAAAAGAGTATGTAAGAATCATACTGAAATGGAAAGGTTAAGTTCAGTTTTCTTTTTGTCTAATGACTCTTGCATTATTCAATTATTTATTAATGATGGACATATAAATCAAGGATGAAGAAGTCAACCAGGCAGTATTTAGCAAAAATTTATTTATCTGAGTTCAAAATAAATGGGAAAATTTCATTTACATAAGAGCTATGTGTACATATGCCAAGACACTAAAACACTATACAAATTTCAGTGGAAGAGCAGATCATAAAATCGTAACATCTTTAAGGTGGAATTCTCAGGACAAAAAGGATTATTTTGACAGTCATGATTACAAATTTGAGCTCTCAAGAACATCTTATAGCAGATGATGACATGCAAGTGCAGTTCTCCTGAACTACAGAACACAGATGAACAGCAACACCAAACTTTGGATAACATTACAGCAGACAGGCAGTCATTCAGGAATTAAGAGTCTGGAACATATGAGAAGGCTGAATTTATTAAAAAAAAGTACTAAAGGTTGTTTCCATTGCAAATAAATTTTTTAGAAATACCGATCTGAAATACTGAATGTATAGATGCAGGACATAAGCTTCGTAAAATCATATGCCAAGCAGAGCCATATCGATAGGAATAATCAGGGATTAATTAGAAATTCACTTCTATTATGGCAATGTAGTCATGAAGTACTATCTTCTAAAATCTTAAATGATGACATTTCACTATCTCAATTGGCTTTTGAGTTCTACCTCATAGCTGAACTTTGGGACATTGCTACTTCTTCTTCTTCCCATCACCTTCCCATAATCCCACCTCCCAAAAATTTAGTTTATTGATTAAAGTGCAGCACCAGAATATCAAAGGTTCTATTCATAAAACACAGATGCCAAGTGTCAGGACAGGGAAACAGAAGACCTCACTTTTCACAAGACCTTTTGGTCTAACTTTTCATTGAGCTACAGTCAGAAATGACGTATCCCTCCATGGGGGAAAAGTGTGAGGGGGAAGAAGGGGAGCAAAAAAAAATGTTAATATAGAATTGTTATACTTGGGGGGCGGGGAGGGTGCTTTTTTAAATTTTTTTTTTTTTAAGATATGTTTTTGTTCTCAACTGATCAAATTCCATTCAAGCTGTCACCAATTTCAGTTAACCTTGTTTAAGGTGTACCAAATACAAGCTCTCATTGCTGCATTTGATATAACACAATCCTTCATCTAAAAAGTTAATGATGCAATCTTAATTTTTAGTAGGAGACATATATGCTGCTAATACTGTTCCCCTAAATGGAATAAATTGAAATTCCACCAAGTTCCCCCAATAATGTTTTATGCCATTGTAAAAATACAAGCTATCACTTTATCAACATTTCAATCATCTTCTCCATTGAAGGTTCAAGAAAATAAACCAATTCAGAGGCTTTGTTACATCATCTATCTCCATTTTATTTTATCATTATAAATTAAACTAATTATAAGATGCAGAAGTAATTTGTAAACTCTTTCAAAGGACAGGATTTACATTTTTCTTCTACAAAGATGAAGATATCCCCCTAACGTGCTCCACTTGTTTTAAATATTAAATAAAGATACTTATACTACATATATGACAAAAAATGGAAGATATTTTGGGTATGTTTTGGAATTAATTTTAGCATTCTAACACTGTTTATAATACTGGTGCAAATACTGCCACCAATAAAGAAACAAACATTAAAAAGGTGTCCTTTAAGCTTCCCTTTAAGGCATCTACCATAATCGTATAATTTGCTCTGGACATCATTAAAATGTAAAGTTAATGAGGATTCAGCTGAAAACAGAAGAAATGTAACCTATTTTCAGGCAAAACTTCTAACACTGCAATCAGAGGGAAAACCTCTTTGATGTCTCTTTGTCTCTTCTCATTAATTTTCTTTTGGTTTAAAAAAAACACAAAGGCTGTTTAAACTAAAAAATGCATAGAAGTTTAAACATGGTAATTATAGTCAAGCTGCAATGAGGTCATTAGGTTTTTAAAACTTTGAGATAAACAAAATTGAGATGTATGACTATTTTAAAAACATGTCAATACTCAATTTTAATTGTCCATGTGATTGATATCCACTGTATTCTAAAGATTTAGTCTAGATACAGAATTGCTTCAAGATGATTTAGTGAAGGACCTAATCCCATATTCAGGGTAAAGCAACGCAATCAAGAAATATATCAAAATGAAAAGCACTGTAATTACTGTATTACTGGATACCACATTTGGTATTTTTAAGTGCAACAAAGCATGCTTTTTGCAATCTCCATGCAAGAGAGGTGGCCAATTGTGGGATTCTGCCACTTTTTACCTCTACAGTTCATTAAAAAATAAAATACTGAACAAGTTAAATAATTCTATTTACTCACTACATCTATTTTTGTTTATGAATACTGCCAAGGTACACACAAAGCTATCCACTTCTGTTTTAACATGCTAATTTTTTCCAGCAGAAAGTATCTTTAAGAACTATTTAATTACATAGTACTGACAGAATCTAGGATACACTGAAGTGGTACGTATTTTTAGTGAATAATTTACAAGTAAATTTTCTCAAAACATAATCAAAACCATTTTTAACACTACTGTGTACAAAAGAAGACGAAAGATTATCACAAACACAAGTAAGGCGTTTAAGCCATTAAGTGAAAGTAACAAATATACAGGACAAATGTAACATTATCTTTACTGTAGAAGGACATTAATCACAATGAAGCAAAATAAACACATCTGTAAAATTTTTCCATGTGCAAATATCACCTCTAGATAAAATGGGATGAGAAGAGTTCAATATATTAGTCTGTGGTAATTTTAAGTATGAATTTTAATGCATTTGTGGATGTAGTTATAGCTTTAATAGAGAATTATTTACCCTATTGATTCTTTTTAACATGTTTGATAAACTCTTCTTCAAATTAAACTGAATGAATGATCAATAGGCAATTATCAGATAAAACCAGATACTACTCTAGGTGTAAGTGAAGAACAACTTTAGAAGAAAATCTCATACTTAATGCAAAGGAAAGTTTGGGGGTTTGTATTTTGGTTTGGTTTGGGGGGGTGGTTGGTTTTTGGTTGGCTTGTTGTTTGTGGTTTGTTTTTTTTTACTCTGCCACACTTTATTAGAGTTTGATCCTGCCTTCACCACAGGCCAGTTCTGTTCTACCATCTCTTCAAGTGACTATTGAAGAGACAGAATAATCTAATTTCCGTTCTGACTGCGCTGTTTCTCATATCCTGGTATCTTTCCCTACTTGCTTCACTGTCCTAGTATCATATTCCCAAAAAGATAAAGCACATGATTTAAATAACGTTAAGTCAAATATGAAGCTTACCAATATGAAATGTCAGAAGCCCGATTCTACTGTCTACCTATACTGTGACACCTAATCAGCTATTTTGTCTTCACATTTTAGCATTTTATTTCAGTCTGCATTAATTTTTTTAGTAGGTGTTTTTCCACAGAGTTATGATCTGGTTTTAGCATATTTGGAACAGAAGATCTCAAGGATCTTAAAATTATCTTATAGGTCAATTAGACGTAAAAGAAGAGTAATTATTTACTTAAGAGAAAATGATGTAAGAATCAATTCAAAAAAAGGTAATGTTACCATTATTTATGTTCATAACTATGTAGTTTCAACATAAATGACTCTTCAAAGGAACTAAAGATGAAATAAGTCCTATTAAAAAGTATATCAAAAGCTGTTTCCATCTAAAAAAAAAGATATAAAAATCATCTTCCCAAGAGCAAATAATTTGTCAGCATCTGGGATTTTGACAAATGGTTTATCAAAACTTGGTAGCCCCAGCGGGGCCAAAAAACTCCTTACTCATCAGTCAGGATTCAGCAGCATTCCCTTAGCATTCCTTCTCCCCTCTCCAATGATAGAATCCAGTGGAGAGCAGGTGATACACCTTGTTCACAGATAATGTTAGGATATTAACAGAACATAACACAGTTGTTTATGATTAAAATGTGTCTTACCACTGTTATTCACAAACACTGCTACAGGCAAGTGTACCACACACTGACCCTTCACTGTGAATCAGCACGCTACAGCATTTCATGTAGAATACTGCAGGATCAGCCTTGTCTCTGGTAGCACAAAAGGTGGGGTTTGAGTTTTGTTTTAGTTTGGTTTTAGTTTTTTACAATTGCTGAAGTAAAACAGTAGTCTTGAATTAATTTTACACTTATTTGTTAATCATTTAACCTCAAATCATCTCAATCTTAAAAACAAACAAACAAAAAAACAACACCAAAACAAAACTAACAAAAGCTACAAGAAAACCTGACAATGTGTCTTTTTGTTCATGACAAAAAAAAAATCACACCAAAGAGAAGCAGACCAATACTGCCTCGGGCACTCTGATAGGCCTCTTTTTGAATTAGAGTTCATGTTCTGTTCTTGCAAGGAGCTACCTATAACAAAAAGTTCACCTTTTGCTTTACCAAATTTGCTTTGCTGGCATGTTAAACACTCTGGGTAGAATTACCGACATACATGTCAACAGACTAAACATAGACACAATTTCTAAACTCCAGTATTTCTATTGAAAACACTCATAGGAAGCATCAGTATAACCGTGGACAGACCAAGTGTCAGTCACTTCTGGGACGGTGCTTACAACATTAGGCAAAAAACCCAAAATCGCTATTCTTAATCTACAGGGAGTCTATTTTAAAGTCATCACTACTTTGTTTCTTTTTCATCTGAATAACACTCTAATTAAAAGTTCTTTACAGAAATGTCTATATCTAGATTAACAGCTGATTGCAGATGCATTAAGCTTTAAGCAAAAGTTAACACTCGTTAATGAGATTACCTGTTGTGATTAAATAAGGACAAACAAAAACCACCTTGGTAATTTTTGTGACTAAGAATGAAGTAAAGTTAAAATTACTCCCTTAAATAAAGTCACACACACACAACCCCTTTAACAACAACTTTTTGACTCTATTCAAAGTACAATCTCTTTGCCATTATTGGAATAACAGCCCGACTCTTAAAGAAGCACATTAACAGAAAATTAATTGCAACAAGTGCTTCATCAAACTGCTTCATTAAATGCTTCAAATGCCGAAATATTAAATGTTTCAGTAGTATATGGTATCTACATTGAGTCTCTCAAATACTCTTTAAAAAGAACAACCACTCAAACTCCTCTATAAATTCAAGGAGAACTGTAAGTACAGCTAGTGAATGAAAATAATTTGTTAAAAATCACTAAAAAAACCCTCCCTAAAAAAGTTTCAGTTTAGCAGTTAATTTCAACCTGCAGTTAAAAAGGCACTAGCTGTCAGTCAGTTTTCTCACCCAACTCTATCATGAAAAGAAAAACTGACAGATCACAGGAGCTTGCCTTTGTAAACCAATTCGGGAACTTTCATGCTTCTTATTTGTTAGGTTAAAGGTTAAATTGCTGACCTCTGCCCTCCTGCTTAGCAGCCTTTCCCTTTTTCTGTAAAGCTTTATTTTGGGGCTGTATTTACATGGATTAGTCTCTTTTCACGCTAAGAAGGAATCTGTTCACAGCCAAAGCCTTAGTTCTGGTTGTACAAAAAGCAGTCACAATTATTCAGCAGCAGACAATGACCATATTGTGGATTTACAAAAAAACCACCTCAGCCATGGCAAGTTCTGTCCTTGCTGCACAAAACAATAGAAGAAAAATCTTATCAAGCATTCAAGAGAAAGCAAACAAAGCAGGCCCACTGTGAACTTGATGAAGATGTCAAGCTCCTTTAAAAAAAATATAAATCAACAAAAGAGTTTAAAGTCTTGTGAGTGAGACTTTCTGTGCTGAATTTTTCTGTCTAGTTAAACAGTGCCAGCAGCAGCAGTATAGTGCAGACTAGTAAATACTTGTGAAATAGAAAAGACTGTAGACAGAAGTAGTTAAAGCATGAAGCAAAAAGGACAAACAGATCTCTTCCCACAAAATAACTTACAGGAAGAACATTCAGTTATACTTGATATTAACATTTTGGGGTTTTATTAAATGCAGTATCATCACCTAGGAACACACCTAAAAAACGTGTTAGATAAAATTTATGACGACTTGCAATATGGCAGATTCTAGTATTTTTTCATAAACTGAGTTTCTCTTCAAATTGAATTATATATTTCATTTATACTGTAAAAGCAAAACTATGAACTGTCTTCAAATAAAACAGGTGACAGTGCTAATTATTTGATCTGGACACCGCAGACCTAGTAAGTTCTTTGTGAAAATCTTCCACCTTGTTTGTACTTGGAAGAAAAGCGATCAAATGGAAACAGAAAAACAAAGCAGCAGCTTAGCAGAATTAGAATTCCCAAATACTACTTACCTACTTGAATTTGGTTACCTTTCCAATCCTGCTTTAGGAAGTTAAGTGTAGTAACATAATGCTGTAAAGATGGGATACAAAAACTTGTGATACGTGAATTACAGCACAGTGTTCAACAGAAAGCCCTTATAAGAGGCCTGAATTTTGCACTTCTTTCGTTATTCCTAAACCTTCAGTATCTTATCTACTTCTCAATACAGAACAGGCAGACTTCAACGAACAAAATGTTTTCACCTTAAAAAAAATAAAGGTTGCTCTAAGAGGTGGACTGGTAAGGTTTATAAACTTTTGAATGACCAACTCTAACTTAACCCTACTCCAACATTGCTTCTGTTCAAGAAAATATTTCATCTATGTGGGAGGTACTGCTTTATTATCTAAAATTACAACATATCACAAAAAGGTAATTATAAGGAGTAGTATTATGTCTATTTTGCAGAGACAGAAACCTGCTAGTTCTCTCTACCTGTGAAAGCCCTGTCATGGAAACCATAGTGACAGCTGTAGAATAATTTTAGGGCCCAAGCACATCATGACTTCTCCCAGTAGTTAAGGACTTCGATTAGTTTAAGTTATAACATTCGTGATCTACTGGGAAGGGGGGAAGGGAGGGAGGGAGGGAGGGAAAGAGCTATTACAACACAAGGGTAGAACATGAAAAGTAAAGAAGGAAGTACTTAAACTACTCACAAGCTTCTAGTAGGAACAAGATTAGTAGTACATGCTACTCTCAGAGCCAATTCAAATGCAAATTTCATCCTTTCTCTCAAACAATGATAAACTACCTCAGAGTTAATAGTTTCCTTCTAAGATTCATCTCCCTTTTCAACTTAGTGGTATGTTTTCAAGAAAAGAAAGAAGCACATGGCGAGTCTTACAGCAAGACTTTTTAAATTCTGTCATAAAAGAAGTAGTATAAACTACATTTCCTTTACTAATCCAGTGAACATTTGTTAAACTCTAACACTTACACTTTGTCCATGCTATCACATTTAGGCTTCTAACCTACCATGGGTTTTTTTTTTTTTTTAAAAGAAAGAAATCCTTTAGCTGTACTAAACCATTTTAGCTTTTTCCTTGAACACACAGCAAGAATTTATGCTACACTCACAAAAAGATGAAAGATGAGGTCCTTGGAGAGAAAGGCCTTTTGGCACACTACATGGTAAAGCTACAGATTTGACATACTTTTATAATGTCTGCTTTGGCGAGAACACAAAAACCCCATACAAAAGCATGCTACGTCCTCCCGGGGGGGGGGCGGGGGGGGGGGGGGGGTTCTTACCCTTGTGAGCATTTACTTTCAAATGTTCATACTTTAGAGACTATTTTGATCGGTTACTTTAGACTAACAAATTCTCTTTTTCTACATGAACAGTTTGACAGACTACAATTCTCCTCACAGCCCCATCTAACAGGAGAGGATCTTTGGCTAAGGTCCAGGAAGATCCTTAAATTTGTCACATCATATTTCTGATGAATGATCTGCAGCAGTTTTAAGATCATGAAGTGCTTTGAAAGTTAAAAGAAAGATTTGTTAAGTAGTTAGTATGCTTTCATTTTCTTTATATAGGTATTTAAACTAAAATTGCTAGTAGATTCTTTCTACTTCCACATCTCAAAAAACCTCCATTCAGTTGAGGTTTAAAAACAAACAAACAAAAAAAACCAAACAAACAAAAAAAACCAAACAAACAAAAAAAACCAAACAAAAAAAACCAGGAAATGCGGTTCCAATGCACTTTACTCTACTTGCAAGCATACAATATGTCAATAGTATAGAACTGAATTTCTAGAAGTGCTTAAGCTAACTGAAGCAGTTATAATTTGTAAAAGAAACAATACAAGTTCTTTGTAATCTACTACCTCAGTTTCTGTGAAGTTTTACTATTATGAGATGCCATGACAAATATGCAAGCGCTCCATCAGAAGGACTTCACAATCTCATAAAATGCATTTTCCCTTCCTTTACATGAAGTTTAAAAATGGGAAAAGAAATCCAGTAAAATAGTACAAAGCATCTATTTTGCTCTCAAGTTATCCACTGCCTATAACAATTCCAATGAGTGAGACAAGATCATACACCAAAGACACAGATTTACCATCAAAACTTATTAAAATAAGTTAAAACTGTAATTTATAGCTTCAGCTCAGAATGTACAACATTATTTGCTTAGGAACATGCTGTTTTATGGAACACGCACTGCCCTAACACCAGAGAACTTAGCATTTCCAACTAAGATATCAATGGGTACCCTTTTAGCTTCTTGAATTTGAGAAGCACCAGCTACAGCAGTGATAAACAGCACAGACATCCTCTGCTGCAAAGATTTGGTATCGAGTATGAAAAGCACGGAAAATAAAGTTTGGTTTTAAACATTTTTCTTAAACTACAGTGAACAGTAAAACCTAACATAAAGCAGTATGCTAACAAAAACAATGGTAGACCTTAAACCTTGCATGTAGTGTTAGACGTGCTATAATAATTATTTTGGTGTCAACCAAAACATACATCTACTCATTTCTCCCAAGTCATACTTAAGTATCACAGCAGAAGGGCAAAACTAATGCAATTATAGATGATGTGCAGAATATATTACTGGTATCTGCTGGGCAATAAGCTGTATTATTATTCGCCTCTATCTATGATTTTCGAGGCTCTATTTTATTTATTTCCTGAAGCAAGGTTAACTGGTATCAGTGAAACCTCTAAAATGATGATAAATCCAAGAACTTTTTGTTTGGTTGTGGGTTTTTTAAAAGCAATACACCTAGATTTAGCAAGGCAGATGCCTGCCTTATATCTAAGTGATAAGGAAAGTTAGAAATTCTCCTACTGTCAGAACTACGCAGCACTAAAATGCATAAAGGCAAAGACACAAACCCCACACATAGGCTACAGAATATTAAAGCCTTATATGTGAACTGGAATTTGTCTTAGTAATCAATTTTTTTTAAGTCCTAACAATCTCTCTATTCACCTGGAATGGTTGAAAGACAAAGTTACCAGCCATACTTGTCAAAGAATTGACTTTGTTGTGCCCATCTGTCCAGTATCAGCATCCTACTCCATCCCAATTACACCACTGCACAAAAAGCACCTGGTTAAGACTACTGAACCTAAGTCAGCCTATTAGCCAGGCTTCTGTATTGCCTTCAAACTGCACCTTTTCCTCTGAGTCACAGTCATTACCCAGTACTTACCTGATAGTACAAATAAAGAATCAAAGTATCAACACTATAAGTTTTAGTCAATATTTTCCCTCTAACAAGATTCCATTTTTTAAATAAAACCGTGACTATTTTCTCCTCTCTTCCTCAAAGTAAGTGTGTGGGAGTTGGTGCAAAGCACTAGACTTGCAAAGTTCCTATGCCTGACATACTTCCACTTGACACATACAACACAGATTTCTCCCTAGGTATCTTCCATGTACTGTCATTGTAAAGATGCAGACTCCATTCTTCCTATTCTATTTTGTTGCCCTAGACTTCTGGTGAGAAGGCAACAGCGCTATTCAATGAAACTAAAAAGTAGCACATGAATGAATGCATCATTGAAGTATTAAGTGAAAAAATTCTGAATTCCAGACAGGCCAAATAAAAAAAATAATAAAAAAAAAAGAGCGGGAACAAAGTTAAGATAAAAGAATTTTGTATTTTCAATCCATTTTAGGAAGTCAAATGTTCTTTAAAAAAAACCCAACCAACAAAAAAACCCAAACAAAACCAAACACCACCACACACCCACACCCAGTAACTTAGATTCAATTAGCTAAGGGGAATTCCCAGCTTCCACAGAAATCACAGTCATAAGGCAAAAAACTGGTTTGGTAATTGTCTTCTTTTAAGGAAGTATCTTCTTAATAACAAATATTCATCTTAATGATGCTAGTCACAGTTGCAGCTATCTTGCTTCACAGTTCTCAAAACAAAGATACCACATTCACATAAAGTGACCCAGTAAGAAAAATCTGCAAGTCCCCAAATAAGAGCTATGAACATAACAAAGAATAGCAAAACCACAGCTTTTAAATACAACTGAATGCCGGAATTGTATAATGTACCAAAGACTCCATGTGCCAAAAATATACAAATCACCAATGCTGAGCGCAGATGATCATTATTTCTAAACAATCTAGAAGGGAAAGGAGAGACAGACAGACCACAGCTGAGCTGATCCAGTGATCATTTCCTTTCTCAGTTCACACATTTCATTGTGGTTTGGCAGAGTTCTGCCTAGATTGGAATAAAACAATGTTTGCTTTTTCAACTTCTTTGGTTTCAATGACGTTTTCTCTTCCTACCTTATTAAGAGTACAAAACATCTTCCAGATGTTCACGAAGCTTACATTTCTAGGAATCAAATCTTAGGATCATAGGATAATTCAGGCTGGAAGGGACCTCAGGAGGTCTCTGGTCCAACCTCCTGCTCAAAAAAGGACCAGGTGTGAGATCAGATTGGGTTGTTCAGGCTGTAATCCAGTCAGGTCTTGAAAAACTCCAAAGATGGAGATGGTACAACCTCTCTCAGTGACCTGGTCCAATACTTGACTGTCCTTATGGCAAACACATTCCCAACATTGTTAGAACACCTCTTGATTCAGTCTATGTCACTGCCTCTTGTCCTCCTGCCATGGACCTCTGTGAAGAGCCTGGGTATCTCATCTTGGTGAAGTCCTCACAGGTAGGGAAGGCTGCTATTCAAGTTCCCTGAAGTCTTCTCCAGGCTGAACAAGCCCAGCACTCCCAACCTCTCCTCACAGTGCAAGTGCTTTAGCTCACACACCAACTTGGTGGCCCTCCATTGAAAACGTTCCAGTTTATTAATGTCTTTCTTGGAGCCTAGAACATATTTTTTCCTTCTGCAGTCAACTCGCTTGGTAATTAGGAGGGAGCCTTCTATATGACAGTCAATGGATAACGCTGCTTTCATTCATTTCAAAAGTTATTAACCAAATAAATATTTAATGCAAGATTGTTAACAATTACATGAGCAATAAAGCTACTTGAATGTACAATTGTCTGTCAGTAGTTAATAACACAAGTCAGTATCTCCCGTATAATAAAGTTTTTAATTGCAGCTGATATTTAACAGTCACACGGAAAACATCCTTTGCTATACAAACTTTTGAGTAAAACAAAATAAAGGCATGTTTTACCATCCCACAAGCCAGACAGTCTCCCACAGTAGGACTGTTACAGCTTTGGAGCAATTCATTCTCCACAAGACCATGTCAGAAGATTGATATAAGAATTAAGAACATTGTAAGTGATCAGTGGCACTATTATACTAGACACAAACTTCAAGAACAGTTGTCTTGGTTAACTTTGGGATCCGTTACGCAGGAAGAAATAGCTTTTTGAACACGTCTGATAATTTGCTCCTTACACACCTTTTATACATTTTGCTTTTCTTAACAGTAACTGCTCCTTGTCATTTAACATACACTCCCTGACCACAAAAAAGATAAGCTGATATTTATTCTTGGTCTTCTGGCATAGAACAGCTAGCCAAGAAGTAGAAAAGACTACATGGAGGTCTCTAGGTCTATATTTCTAGAATAGTGATTTGCCTGGGATACAGTATAGCTGTTAAATACAATTGACGCTGCAGAGAACCAAACAACCACCTTCATTTAGAGCAAAAAGACAGAATATTTGGGGATACACAAGACTTCTGAGAATAAAGGGCACCTCTTAAATATATTTTAAAAAAAATTGTTGGGAAAAATCTTTTAAAATAAGATTATTCAGAAAGAATTAATAACTTCAGAATATACGAGTTGTAAAAACAATTAAAACAATTTCTTTACTCACTAAAAATGATTTCTGAAGATTTTGCACCTACAAGTACATACAAGAAACCTAAAAGCACAACTAAGTGAAACTCCCACAGAATCAGTTGGTTTATAGAACAAAATGTATACTAAATTCTCCAATTAAAAACCTGTAAAGTAGTTTCCGTGCTTTTTAACCCACCTTCCCACAGCAGGGAATTAATCCCTCCAGGGGGATGCAAACAAACTTCAAAGAGAAGATTATACCCAGACACTAGTACTGTACAATGTAATGTTTATGGTCAAATTTGTTCAGATTTTCTGGCACTAGAATCCAGGTCAGATGTGCAGAAACAAAGACTAGTTATTAAAAGGGCTCCTGCAGTTATATCAAATAGTCGTGATGGCATACAGCAGTAGGACAAGCCAAAACTGTATTCCAGTTACAACTCCTATGGAGGCTTTGGCAGTAAAGAGTTGCAGCTATTTGACTTTTGCTGATTGTAACAAACAAATACAGATATAAAAGGAGATAAGTGGCTTTCCAGACAATAAAATATAAAAATCCTTTCTATTGGTTCATTATACCATATATACAGTACACATATGATCATTTCACAAAAGATAAAAGGGATATTAGTTCAGTATATGTTGACTAATCATAATTATTTAATTCTGACATCCCTCCTTTTTGTAACATTCTAGAGACTGATCTCACACAACAATATCTTGAACTAAATTCTCAGATTACGAATTTCAACCTTTGCTTTTCCTGCTTATTTGATCAAGTTCATCAGGTTTAGAAAAAGTACAATCAAAATTTCACAAACATACTTACATGTTGATTTCAGCAGTTAAGGGATTTCTCTAGCATAAACGTAGGAATACTTGTCAAATAATATTATAGAAAAACACTTCTATGATTATGGCTTGATAACAATGTTTGGTAAAAATAGTTAACCAAATCATAAGCTGCTTTCCTGCCTTATTTCTAGATAAAATCATTTGATCAAAGGAAGAATTATGGGAACAGGTAAAAATACTTCTGTAGACAAGTAAGAAAGAGGAAGTAAAAATAAATTCCACACAAGAAGTTTTAGAGTATTTTTTGTTTTAAAACTACCCACTCCTTATATGAGCAGCAGACACAAATCTGAAAATTCATTTAGTTTTTCAACCTAATGAAGAGTTATTTCTATTTTAAAAAAGAGGCAAAACAGTCAAAGAAATCAGAAAATTGCCCACAATCAGGGACAGAGGCAAGAATTTCTCATTATTAGTCCTAACTGTAAAAGACTGCACAGAACCAGTGATTAAAATATCTTTAAAAGCTGGAATCGCATAATATTGAATATACTACATTATCTCACAGTACATGGTTCTTAAGAATAGTTTTAGCTAATGAATACTAGAATTACAGTGCAAAACAGTACCTTTCCCAATGCAACTGATTCCTGAATAGGTTACTTCTGCATACACTTCAAAGGTAGTTTCCGGATTTTGTCTGAAAGGAGGGGAAAAAAGAAAAAAAAAAAAGGTATTTAGCATATTGAGAATTTTTTTTCAAGTATGCTTTCAATTACTCAGTCAAAAAGGGTTCTAAGAATGCATATGTTACAATGACAACTTGATAAACTAGATTTCTTGTTTTATAGTCTATGATGATTTCACATCAGATCTTTCTGCCTTACTAGTATGTAAGAAGATATAACTGAAGCTCAGATGAGTCACTATGAACAGGGTGTCTAACAAACTTCTACAGAGAAAAAAAGAATCAAAACAATAGAAATCAAGCACACAGAACCTTTAAGTCAATTCAATTGTTGTGACTAGTCTGCATTTCTAGATACTAAAACATCACAGGCCTATCATTCAGAACTTCATCAGAAAAAGAAAACCATGCCTTTTAAATCACTTTTCAGAATGCTATTCAGAGAGAGAAACGAGTTCTTTCAGTTCTTGGCCACGATAGTAATTTTGATTATGTGTGCAACTTGCAAAAGCAAGTTCTTTTTATTTCACCTTTACTTTCAAATGACCAAGTAAGTCACCTACGTGCTAAATACAGGGATTTTTTTCAGGAAAAAAAAGTAATCCTGAATACTCTTTTCTCTTCACCAAACTGAAAACAGAGTCACGTTGTCCAACATGGGCCAAACAACCCAGATTCACATTTTCATTACTGTGACCCTTGAGTTCAACTTCACGACACGTATTTACTCAGGAAAAAAGGAAAAAAAAAAAAAAAAGCTGCAGTCAAGAGGATGCAAAGTCATTTTATGCATACATTATTGGAAAACTTCAGAGGCTGTATTTAGGATGAAGACAGTTCCCCTCTTCACTACCTGTCAAAATATTTCTACCTCTTTGTCAAAAAAAGGCCATGCTGAAGAATATTACAAATGCACAAGGTTTCACCTCATCAGACTCCAGAATCCTAAACCCAGAAAGCTGCCAGATGCATGCAAAATAAGGAAATAGGTGCGACAGTCAAAAATGACACCAAATTCAGCTACAAAATGTAAAGGAAGCTTGAGGAAAGAGACTCATTCTGCTCCAGAGTTATAAATATACCAGTAATAAAAGTAAAAAGTTAATGATATATGACTTAAGGAAAAAAAAAAACATTAGTGTACATTTTCAGTTCTTAATAACTCCAGAAGTGTAGCTCTGGAATTACATTTCATAAGGAGCATATAAAGGCAGCAGGTGATTGTATAAGAATGCATATTTTGAGTTAAATTCCTGACTCTAACAATTTTACCTACTTGAAAAATTTTTATGAGATTAAAGAGAATGACACATTAGACTGTAACTGTTTAGTTACTGAAATAAGTAACTAAACATAAGTAAGCATGTGACATTTTATTCTTAGATTTTTCTGGTTAAAACCAAGAATCAAAACTGCATAATTACTGCTCTAAATTTATGGCTGCTTGTATAGTGATAATACTGTCTCCTGTGTGTTAATGTAAACTATCTAACATTAGAAAATTGAGGTATAATTAACTTGGGCATTTTGTTAGCTCCCTTACAGCTAAGGATTAAAATAATGATAAAAAACCATATCATATATATATATGCACTAGAGTTCCTACCTGAATAATAATTTAAAAAATGAAACTCATCTTACCCAGCATCTCAAACCAAATATATAAACATGTCAAGCAGTTCAGCCTACTCTTCAGAGAATTGCTATTATTTTTAATCCTACTTTAACACCAAAAGGGATTAAACAAAACATTTCTAACCATGCCACAGGCCCATTTAGTGTAACTCAAGTGGCTCTAAGCCAAACCCCACACCTATTTAAATCAACAGAAAAGCTACCGTTGGTTTCAGTAGCATAGGTTCATACTCTACAGTTTCACAGAACACCTCACAGGAGCAACAATATGGTTCACTATTCAATTAACGTTAATTTAATTTGCCACCAGTTCCCAACTGATTTGTCTTAAGTAGCCATTTTTCAGAAAACTACATTCATAAGTAATGAGAAATCTAAAATCAACAAATCAACTATTATTTTGCAGTATAAAACAAACTTGCATAATCTCTCTATACTACTTAAGAGTTGTTGCATATAGTCTGCTTCAAATATTGAGGTTCTTAGCTACATTCCTACAATCACAGTATAGGATGAGGATGAAATGATATTCACATAACACCAGAAACATATTTTTCCTTTCACATATATTGCTGTGCAGCCTTATCTTACCCTCCTTGTTTGTGTCTTTATTTTTAGCACCATTTCCTTAATTAAAAGTTTATAAATTTTATAATATTTTTACAGCTAATGGGTAAAATAACAAACACCTTTTTAGTATTATGTTATAGAGTCTGTGTTCAAATGCTTCAGTGAAAACACTGTATAACACAGCTGGCAAGAGCGCATACTACATACCAAAACTTTCAGACAAAAAGACATCACATTTTGTGTTTTAATATTCCATGACAAACGTCCACTTATTTCTAGGAACAGTGAAATTAAAGTAGCTTTGCCAAGTCAGAAACTTAGTATTAAAGGCTGCATTCAACAAGCTAACACCTCAGTATGAGAATGAAGTCATTGTTGACTTCTGAATATTTTATAACTTCTCAGTGGAATTAAGGAAACAAGTCACTATGAGATTTCATACAGTTTGCAAATATAGCATAAACATGCATCATAATATGTATATTTTGCAGTCCATTTTTATGACTATTAAACTACCCTGCAGACATCTAATGCCACCTGTGCATTGTATTGAAACCTCAACCCACTGAAATCATCCACAGCATTATAACCTTAAATACACACACACACACACACACAAAGTTTTCTTTCCTCCCAATAATCACTTAAAGATCCATGGCCAGTTATTAAAGTGAACATACAGATGCAATAAAGAGAATACATAGAACATGTATGTACAAAAATACATAGTACCCCACTTAATTGGTAACTGGATGATTTCAGAAGGAAATGCAGTATTTTTTTGGAAATACAAGTTTAGGAAGGAGCTCTATGAGAAAAGAATGCTTTTATGATAAATGCTAGTTGAATTACTTCAAATCTCTCTGATGCAGAAATAGCTTTAGTATCAAAGCAATCCCTAAGAAATTCAATTTTACACTGAAGTAATATAGTATTTAAAATAAGGTATTTATGTACCTTTTACAACCAAAATTATTTTTTACCGAGCTGCAAGAGATTCATGCAGAATATAATTAAATAAAGTCCTTCTCCAAAGCTGTATGTATGGAAGTACATACCTTACATATCTAAAGCCCATTTCAATTTTGTCAGGAGCAATTCTTTCTACACATAGGAAAATGTACTAGCACTTACGACAGAAAGTATCATTGCACTTAAAAATTGAGGCATAAGAGAGGAGCCTGACACTGATAATTAGTTGTCTTGTAACAAGACTTAGTTGCTCAACTCTTGCAGGATAAAATTATTGGCAGAAATCTGTAATTGCTAATTCAATTCAGAAATTGCAGCTCAAACCCTGATTAATTTCCATGTGTTTAACTTTTTCTGCCTGGTATTCCCTAGGTAGATAATATTACATTTCAGTATACAGCAAACTTTATGTTAAATATCAGAAAGCATTCCCAGATTAATATTAGGGATCTCTTCCGTCATCACTGAAATACAATCACCTCTGAAAAGGAACATGCCAAGTTTTTTTATGGCGCAATGCAATTCTGTTAACAGATTGATATTGACACATTAGTTTAAAAAAAAAAAAAATCCTTTCTCTCTTGTAATGTCTTGAGTACTGAAGGCTAGCAAGAAGCGATAGCAGCCAGGTTAACTAGATTCCTATTTACAGTACGTCGCTGGCACACAGTGCCTTGCATGTACCATATAACACACTCCAACATGAAGTTTAATCCAAGAGTGTAACCCAATACTCAATTTGCCTTTTTTTCGCCTGCAGCCATGCACAAGCCAAAAGCTTGCAGGATTGTTGGCAACTTCTTGTTTTCTTTCACTTCAGTCTGATGCAGCTATTGGTAACCTCCTCTAAGCAGTCTTTCACTCAAATGACTCATTACTATACATCCATCAAAAATACCTGACACATATGTCCAGGTTTCATGCAGAGTATATCACAGTGTGTGCAAGTGACTATGTGTCAAGGAGTTTAATATCCCTCATAATTATCAATCTATAGCAAGAAGCAAGAGATCCAACTACTGGATATTTGCTAGGGCTCCAACACATATTGGTGACACCAATAAAGGAGGTATGCCTCAGTATACCCAATTATAAAATAGTTTTCTCATTCACGCTCCCGCCTGCCCCAATAAGGGACCTACTTATCAACTTGAAAATCTTTGCTGGATTAAACATCCAGCTCAGAAGCGCAGATGAGAAAAACCTCTTACTCATATAGGCTCTCTCATTCTTTATATATTTCAGGATCGTTTTGAAATTTTGTCCTTATTCTACTTGGGCACAGTGTTCTGTCTAAAGTGGAAAAAAGCAATTTATTAATTGTTGCTCAAGGCAAAGTTGCTCAATCACACAATGGACAAAACGCTTTCTTACCAAGTCCAAGAGGAATGAAAAGTAATGCTCTTATGGGGTTATCACCTGTGATTTCCTGGTGACAGAGAAAGACATGGGCTTTGTCTGTAAACATGAAAGACACGTTCACACTGAAAGACTGCGCAGAAGAAGTCCTAAAGTCCATTGGCTGTAATACTTCTAACTGCTACATCTCCTCACTGATACCAGTGAGGTTTCCAGTTGAAGCATCTCATCCAACTGATTACATTCACATTCAGCAAAGTGTATGCAAAGCCATTAAAGGTAAAATTAGCAGTGAAAAACCCAAAGATGGTAAACACAGCTTGTGGATTCAGTATGTACACAAAAGAAAACTACATTGTAAGTGAGCATCGGCCTTTTAATAGATTTAAGACAAGGTTATCATAAGAAGTCATTTCAGATCATGATCTTGAAGTGACCCAAGCAAGGGTGACCACTGCAAGATCCAAAGATGCAAGTTACAGATATAGCCTGCTCTGCTGTCAAAATAGTAACGATTTTGGGTTCTACCTGTATTTGAAGGTAAGCTAAGAGTTTAACTAGTTTCTCAGACTTTGATTTTTTGTAGCAACAGTTGAGAACCCATATGCCAAAAAAGTGCAAAAAATCATGGCCACAGTATCTCCCAAAGAATGAAGGTGGCTTTCTGGAACCAAACAATCACCTCAGTGCTATCGTTACAAGAGCTAATTACCTGCTTACATTATCCTAAAACACCTGGCTGGATATACACCTATTTATGTCTATCCAGCCTATGGGCTTGGGAACATGAAGGTGTGTCATCACACTAAGGACACTACAAACTACGTCTCCTCCAGTCTCATATTCAAGTTAAACAAAAGAGGTGTAAAGTTAAAGCCCTATGTAATCTTGAAGAATACTGTGTTCAAGAAGCAAAAGCAATTGCTCAGCAGCAGCTACCGAAACTGCTGAATAAAATACAATCTAACTGGATCTCTCCACTCTATCACACCTCTCATGCACAAAGATGTCAGCACCCCCTGCTCGGTGATAGCTTTATTACACCTCTACTTGTCTCAGAGGAACTGAATTTGCCTGGAATGGCATATAAACGAACTGAGATCTTTAATGTGACAATACCAAACATACCAACAGGACTTACCAATAAATCAACTCCCAGTTTTATGAAAATTAAAAATATATTGAGAGCATAGAGCTGCAGGCCCAACACGTTAATCACTTGCACCACTCCTTCCCCCAAATCCCCTTGCAAATGCACTTTTAAGGTATCATAGCTAGACTATCCATCTTTCCTTTAGCACGCTCTAACCTAGCCAAGGCGGCTCGGAACTCTCTCGACCCCACCACACCCCCAGAACAGACGTCACCAGTGCAGGCAACGAAGACTTTCCCATTCCAGCAGCCCCGATCCTCCCTATGGCCTGCACCGATAAAATTCAAACTGCCCTCTCACAGCCTGGCCCTACGCGCTACCACACGGAGACCAGAAGACGGGGAGAAAGAGAGCAACCACAGACCAGCGCCGGGTCTGAGGGCGGGAAACGGCGCTCTCCTCCCCTCCTCAGGGCACGGGGGACGGGGGAGCGCCCCGCCCCGGGGTCCTGCCGCTGAGTCGGGGTTTGACGGCTCGGGGCCCTCTGCCCCGCCGCCTCCTCCCTTCCCCGGCCCGCCAGCTGGCCTGGGGGGTGTGTGGAAGCACTCTTCCCCCTCCTTTCTCCCCCTCTTTCTCGCCCTACCCCGAGGCCTGCAGGCTCGGCCGGGGTCTCTCCCGCGCGGCCTCACAGGGAGCTGGACGGAGGGCGGGGAAGTCCCCTTCTCGCTCTCCAGAGCCCTCCCGCTTTCCTGAGGGCCTGCAAGGGGGGGGGGGGACGGGCCTGGGGGGCTCCGGGGGGGCACTCACTTGATCCTGGATCCCATGGTCTCTGGGGGGCCGCATAGACCCGGGCCAGAGAGAAAGAGAAAGAAAGGGGGGAAGGGGCCGGAGCTCGGTGGGCTGCGCTCTCTCCGCCGCTCGCCCCCTCACTCCATCCCGGCCAGCGCCGCCGTCGCCC
>NW_010972742.1:571397-601388 GCF_000737465.1 Haliaeetus leucocephalus | reverse complement strand
TGGGTGCCGCCGCTCCCCTCAGGGCGCCTCAGGCGGGAGTCCGGCGGCGGAGCGGGCAGCGCTCCTCAGCTGCCCGCTGCGCTCAGCGGACAAAAAGCGGCTAAAAGGCGGCTAGGAGTCCCACCGAGCAGGAGCGCCAGGAAGGGGGCTGAGTGGGAGACTCCTCTCCAGCGGCCGGTCGTGGAGGAGGGTGGCTGCCTCCCTGCCGGCCACGGCGCCTCACGTCCTGTCAGTGGGAACGGAGTCGTCAGGCTCCCCCCCGAACAGGGCCAAAACGCGCCACAAGCGTGATCCAGAGCCCGTAGCAATCTACTGGGGACTGATATCCAGACCAGATGAGGACCAGGACTGTCCATCCTGGAAAGCCCTGTAAAGAGGTGAGCCATCCTCACGGGGACAGTACCCAGCGTGGCAAGAAACAGACTGGGGTCCCAGGCAGAAATAAGTGTCCGATGCCTAGGGACTACAGAAGTCAAAGAAAAAAAAGGCAGAGAGAGGGGCTGTGAGCTGGTACTCTCACAGAGCTATGATAGAACATTTTGCGCTGTTGGTCACAGAAACCAAAGCGGCTGAAAAGGCAATAAAGGATGGCTAGAAAGAATTACAAGCCCACGTAAGGTCATAAAGGGGACTGGAGACTTCTCAAAAAGAAGTGAAGGAGAGATGAAATGCAGCCTGCTGAAAACAAAGCTTACGTTGACTCAAAAATTGCAGTCAGACAGATTTTGAGCTGTGCCTTATTGGAGTTGGCAAACAGGATCAAACAGGTACCCAACAATTTTCTTAAACATGTTTTACAGGAAGTTTCCGGGAAGGTTGGGACAATTTCTAGTGTAATTTAACAATATCTGACTTTTTAGAATTGGAGGCGATCTGCAGTGAGGAATAAAAAAATTGGAAATTTGGCTTAAAAAGACCTCTAAGCTGCAAATCACTGTTGAAGCCAACTGCTTGGCTGAAGAATTTAGTCAGCTAGAAAGACGAGAGAGAGAGGGAATATCCCATTTGAGACACTTTTATATGCCATTTGCTCCCCAGAGAGACTGGGTAGGGGAAATCATACCATCCTCATTCAAGTAATAAATACAGACTATGGTAAACATTTATGCAAAAAGTCCTGGAAGATTTATTCGCAGTTATAGTAAGTCAAAGAAATGTTTGGGTAGATGAGAAGGAGTGTTTCTAGTACTAATTTGAGTACTTGAGATGAGGTACTTCCACCACAGGCTTCCACCCACACCCTCTGCTGCAGGATCCTGTAAGCTCAGGCCTCAGCATTCAGTCATGGCTTGAGCTGTTATGTAGGTATACCTGTACCCAGTCCTGGTCCTGAATTACTGTTTGGATTTCCTGGATTGACCTTGGACCTGTTACCTTGTTTTTGTCTGATGGCCACTGGACTGTCATGAGGATCTGTTGCTGTCAGCGCGCCTGCTCTGCTTGCCCAGATCATGTCTGTGGGGCTGTGCCTGGTCACTGAGGTCATTGCCCAGTCCACATTGTGGTCACCCTCAGCTCCTGGCTAGCCACCTGTAGGGTGGGGGCAGCCTTTGCTGCTCCCTGACATGCATTGTATAAACGTGATCTATATCAGGGTTCCCTGTCTCATAAAGAAATACCCGTATCAATGTAAAGTAGCTTTTTAACCAAAATTACTGTGTTCACACCAGGGATATTCTTCCCCTTTAAATAAACCAGTACACTAAAGGTTATATTTTTAACCATCAAATGAAGGTAAGTTTATAGAAATATTGTTAAAACTGGTTACAAAAGCAAAAAAAAAACCCCAGTCAGTAATGAGGAAAAAAATAAGGAAGCTGGTGCAGTGTAACATAACAATATGGAAGACAAAACATTTTAAGACTGGCTAACAGAGTTTCTTAAATTTCATCACCGTTTTTGGAAAATGGATTGACATTGAACTTAAGAGGTAGAGCTAGAGACTCACAGTTTTAGTTTTGCTCTGTTCTGTTTAGTATCCTTTTTAAAGATTTGGTAAACCTATTAACATGAACAGATCTAGTAAATATTTAATGGTGACAGTGTAGTATGCAAGAATAGTAGACTAGTTTACATTTGATAGTTTTTAGACTGGACATATTAAGGAATAAAATGCTAGGTGATCCAAATGAGCCATTTAATTCCTCTCATAGAGTAAATGAATGATTAGGAAGTATGCATTCACCGTGTTTCAACATGGAGAAAACAAGGTGTAAAGATTGGATTTCAAGAACCAGACTGAGAGGACTGGATAGCTGAGTTGGTGGAAGAGCTGACAGTAGCTGATAACTAACAAATGCCAAGAAAAATGGCTTGCAAAATTAGTGTTTGGTAATTACCTTTAAATATATCTCAGTGAAACATCTATTTTGTAGGTGACTGATTTGTAATGAGCATATTTTCCTACCCCTAGGGGAAGAAATTATAATAGCAACCCCATGTTGGTACCTGTTCATCAACAGTTTCTCAACCTGGATAATGTGCAGGTGCATGCTAAAACTTTTGAGCAGGAAATATTACCATTACATAGGTTATGTGATAAGCATAAGATGATCAGTCTGAAAAACAATATGTTAGTGTATTTCAAGAAGAGGATGACCTATCTCAAGCTCACAGTTAATAGAGAGGAGTTTAATTAATAAAAATAAATGGGAATGCGTATGGAAAATTGTAAGGTTCTGTCCTTGCTACAGAAGACATGCTAATGGGTCTGGCAACGTGAACACTGCAAATTCAGTCTGTGGAAACTCTAGTTTAAAAGACTGCCTAATAAAACAAGTGTGAGCTTGTAAATCTGGTAATGCTAAGACAGAGGAAACCAGAATGGTGAGGAGAGGATGAGTGACTAGAATTTCTTCTAGTTAAAGGGTAAAACAGACACTTAATATGGAATTATTATGGTACACTCTAACTTTATTTTGTATATATGAAGCAAGCAAAGTCAGGAATATTCCAGAATCCAGTGCATGGATACAGAACATGGCTTGTACCCTCGAAACGGCGATAATAAAATAGGAGAATTCATTCAAAATTTCAACTAACTAGAGAATGAATATTTAAATATTTGTTCAAATTATGAAAACTGTATTTTCTGTGTGAAAGTGCTAAAAGACAATGGGAAAACAAAAATGTTAAACATGATGTAGATGTTCCTGTTCAAGTGCAGGAAGTTTTTCTCTCTATCTGCCTAACGTTAATTTGTGTTCCAAGCTGTAGAACTTCCCCAGACACACACACTTTACCTGGTATATTTCTGTGAACAAGCTGCTCATTAGGTAACCCAAATTACATTTTCTGCAGTTCTGTGGATGGTACTAACGTTTGCAGCTGGCCCAATGGTTTGGTGGTAATTGTGTAACAGTTGCAGGACAGCAGAGACAGTGAAGCCCCTAAGGAAGAGAAGGGTTTAACCGCACAAGGGCTACGGCAATGCCTGCTGGCCTGTCCATAGAGCAACGTTTTTGAATGTCTCAGAATAGATGAGCTGATTAACTGTGAATCACCCTCCCAGAAGAGATGAAGCATTAATAGCAAACAAAAGGGAAGCAGAAGGGAAACTTCAGGCAGAAGAAAATAATCCAGGAATTAAAAGATTGGTGAAAGCCTTAGGATGCTTCCAGATTGCCCAGAAAGTCTTAGTTCAATACCATAGAAATAGAGGTCTTATACTGTGCACTCTAGGATGAATTTGGGTAAATGTGGCTGAACCTGTATTTTAATATGTAATGCACCCACAGCAACGAATGTACATGAAAACGTAGTTAACTGTTTCTTCTCAGTCAGTGACAACCCTTCTGAAGCATGCTGTAATCTGAATTGACTTGGGAAATTCTCTCTGCTACATCTCAGCCAATGGGAATGGCAAGGAAAAAATGCTGACTTTATAGATCTATAGTTAAGCTTCATCTAAAAGGTTATGCCTTGAAAGAGAATGTACTGCTACCTGAATAATATTGATTATAATGTTCATATGTGTTTTTCCAAATTTCTCAGTGGGTGAAGATTAGAAAAATCTCTACCAATGTTTATAAACTGATAGAAAGCTTATTAAAGGTATTTTTTAGGTGTTAAGCACAAGTTATTTTATCAACCTCAAGCTTGTAATTCGTGTCGTTATCAAACAATATGCCTCATGAGTTATGGATCAGGTCATTGGCCCATCTCACGTGCAAACAGCCTCCAGAAGTGTTCACATATGTTGCTTTAGAAAAAAGCCTGCTCTTAATGCTCCCAAACTGTGATTCATCAGGCATTGTTAGGATAGCTGGTTAGCCTTCAGAGACATTAGTTTATGCCCTGAAACAAGAGAGATGTTTAAATCGGCATATGTACCTACTTGTATGGATGGAAATGGTTTACATCTATTTGTTTTCCATTACAAGTTAAGAAACAACAATCTGTAATCGCACAGAGTGCAACTAATCTTTGGAAAATACAGAAGAAAAATATAAAAACTGACCAAAAAAAAAGGAAAAAAACCCCAACAGTCATAAGAACATAACCAATGAGATAAATCAAAAGCATTCTGTCTCCAAAACTGGGCACTGACATGTTTAAGGAAGAGTGTAAGAACATGGAAGCATGTAGAATCCTCTCCCAGCCTCCAAAAAATTAATGTATTTTCTCAGCCACAGGTGCTGCTTCTATATAATAGGGGTTTTTCTTCCATTAATTTGTTCAGTTGCTTTTAAATCCACGTATAATTTAGAATCCATTACCTTCTATAGCATGGAGTTTCCATAGCTTAATCACATGCCACATGAAAAAAAAACCTCCTTTTGTTTGTGTTGAACCTGCCACAATAATTTCATTTAACTCTTCACCAAATATTGTATTGGAAGTGTCAGGGAAGAGCTGTTTCTTATTTACCTTCTTCATGTCTTCCACGATTTCATAAACCTTATAATTTTATGGTCAAAGTAAGAAATGCAGATGTATCTCAAGTTTTCTCATAAAATAAAAAAGGCTCGCTCTTTCCATTTCTCCATAGCAGTGTGGCAACATTATGCGTACTTTCTATATAGTACATAAAAAGCTAAGTAAGCAGTAAAATACCTTTCCTTTTAAGTGTTTGAAGTACCATACACTGAATGACCTTTTCATTCGCCATTCACAAAGAAATAAGAAATAACTATTCTTATTTCTGATACCTGTGATTATACCAATAGCTATAACTCAGGCCCATGAAATCCTTTAATATAAAGAGCCATGCTGGAGACTCATTCCCCTAAAGAAAAGAGCCCAGGATGATTGACCTGAAATGACCTCTTCATTTTTTAGTGAAAGGAGATCTAACCATGGCAAACATTTCCTTGTGCTACTGTCTCTCAACAGACTACGTTTCCCCCCATCAGAATCTCTTATGATTAACGAAAATTGGTTATTTAAATTTATAAGGAAACTAGCAAAATGTCTACCAGAACTGTTCATTGTCCTTAACTGTACGGTGATTTTTCTGTCAGAAAATCTGGGGTTTTTCTCTTTAATTATTTCCATTGTTTACATCACTTACAATAGTGATCACATTTTCTGTTTCAGGGTCTTTAAGCTGTCTTCTAGGTTGTTGACCTAAAGAATTAAAGATTCACAAGTCTGCCACCATAAAAAATGGTGTTAAAATGACTAAAAATTAATTATTATTTTAAAAGAAACACAAAAATCCAATACATTGTTTTGTTTTGTTTTTAATTTACCTTTTTTCCTCTCTTCTTTGAGAGGGAACTAATCCAAACATCCAAACTAATATCAGAGGATGATTATTAAAAAAAAGTTCCTCTACTCTGTAGACTTCATTCTGGAGTTCTGAAAAAATCAGTACTCCCTCTCACGTCACTCAATACCTGTAACTAGATCAGGTCAAAGATTTATCGATCTGATTAGCCTGTATATCTCTTCTGAAAGCAGAGTATGGATAACCAAAGGATGGTTCAACCTGAAGCCAAGCTGAGGAGCTCCGGGAACCAGGAAGTGCTGAGCTCTCTGAAGAACTTTGCTTTGTGGGAGATCACATGGTACTTCAGTTCATAGCTGTGGAATTCTTTTGGAATCTTTGCATTGCAAAAATTACCACTTGTATCTGTGATCAGAATGAGACACCTTATCCTAGGGGCTGCAGACCAGTATTGATGTGCTGACGTCTAGGTTTATCTGCCATAGTTGCTGAAATCGTGGATTAAGTCGTATGTCCAAAAATCAGGCATGCATATGCTTCTCAGTAAAGGTCATTGCCAGTACATTATTCTGTTGCTCAGGATATCCAATGCTGATTGAATTCAAAGTCCACTTCAGGCTCTACAATTTGTCATTCAAAGTCCTCTTGTAGAGTGGTAGAAGATATCTTCAGTAGGACCTGGATTTTAACAACTGTGAAATTCACTGTCTGAATGATGAAAATGCTTGTGGATCTTACACTTTCAGAACTAAGTGAGAAAAACTCCTGTCTTTAGTTTTGTTTTTCTCTGACTAAGTTCTTACCCTAAAAAGCCTGAACTTTTCTTGTTATATACATTTTTAAAAGCCTGGAGACTTAAATCTTATGTGATGGGTCTGTCAAAGTATTTGCATAAGAGAGAAGTAGCCAATCCAGCATTAAGAAGTTGGTGCTTGGAAAAGTATTATGGTAAAAGAGTCAGCAGCCTTTGTTGGTAGTTACACACATGTTGCAGTAGGCACCATTTTTATACTGTCTCCTGTCAGCATCTTCCCCACGTTCACTTTTATTCTCACCTGTTTGATCTTTATGCCTGTATCCTGTAACACAGCTCTTTTCTAATTTGAGAAATTCTTTCCATTATAAATTTCTTAAGCCTTTACCTTTACCTCTTGCCTTTACCTCAGAGCACTCTCCAGCCAACAGCAGCAGGTTTTGTCTTAAAGACCAGTATTTCTGTGTCAGCGTCAGCATTGCAACTTCAAATTTTCTTCATAAAGAGACAATTACCTACCAAAGTAAAATTCAGTTAGAACTGTATATGGCAATGCTTTTTCATAAATGTATTTTTAAATTGAAGACATTTTCTTTATTGATGCTTTATCTGACATTTTCAAAGTTTACACTTAAGTTTTTAAGCTTTCTATAGGTTGTCAAGTTCTTTTCTTAGAGACAATTATTATACTATATCTGAAAATGTTCCTTACACTCCATTTTAGCAGAAATGCATCCCTATTTTTAAAGATGCACATTTTTCTTACATAGTTTACATGTCTCCAAGTATCAATGTCCATCAGTATTCAACTAAGACTGCTGGAAAAGAACAGGTTTTTTTAAGAAGTGATTACTATCAATACCCAAAACCATAAATATGAATATTGGTAACAACAAATGACTGCTTCTGCATGTCCTTGGAAACAATCTGCAACTAGCCTTAAAGGAATCATAGTTTGGTACCATGTTTTTTCCGTAAATCATATGTGATTTTCAGATGTCAGAATCTTCCATATGCCATATTCTTCACAGGTCAACTTTGATTTGCTGAAGATGATTCAGATCTTCTAAGTTTAAAGTCAGAAGCGCTCTCTAGAGCTTTCTATATGAATTGCAAAACTGGGTGACTAAAACACTCACACATCAAGCTGGACCGTAAACATACATGTATGTGTGTTACCAAAGATACCAGGAGATGAACTAAAGAAAATGTTAGAGAAGAAGGTGAGGAAAGCTATAATGAAGAACAATAATTTTATTAAGTATTATACAAAAAGCATTATTCTGTGGATTACATAAATAATAGAAATAAACCCAGCATTTCCAATAGAGGAAAGGCCTGGGGACAGCTCCGCATTGGCCTCCTGCAGGTTGCGCCTTGTGCCTGTTGGCAGTGGGCAGCTTTGCTCCCATTGGTCTGGCAATAGCAGGGCAGCCAATGAGCGCAGGACTCCAGGCTCAGCCATGCTGCCATTGGCTCTCCAGTACCACCCTGGTCCTGCTGCTAGCGGAGCTGCACAGTGGGTGTGAGAACGAGGCCCTCTGGGTGTAGAAACCCTTTTGAAGTCACTCGTTCACAAAGACTAACAAGTATTTATAAAATGCCCGTATCAATTATGCACTTCTGTGAAGATAATAGTGTGTCAAATCAAATCTTCTGAAAAGCACTAAATGCCTGTCTTTTCCAAGGGACATCTGAGGTTCTGCAGTGTTGGTCCTGACTTCTTTTTAATACAGTTCCAACTAGGTGAAATTGGCTTTGCAGTGTTTATCCTCCTCTTCCTGCAGTCTACCAGAGCTAACAGAACGCCTGTATTTTTGTTACCTGATAACGTCTCATACATATTTCAATCTCCACATTTTCACCCAAGCAGCTTTAAAATAACAGTAGGTAGTAACAGTAGGTTACCTACTTAGTGGTTTGCTTTACTCTGTGGCTTATATGTCTCTCCTTGCATCTAGCAAAAAACCTCTTGCTATGGCTTCTCAGAATGGCACTGCCTTCAGAGTGAAAACACACTGCCTAGCTGGTTCTTGCTCTGAAGCTGTTGAAGACACTATTTCATCTGCCAATAATAAAGAAGCAACTGACCTAAGTTACTCTTCTCTATTCACCTTGCTGTGATGGCTGAGTGCTGACTGTACCGTTATTGCTCTATAAAGCGAAGTCAGATTTATGAGGCAAAATCTATGATGGTGTGATTCCAGCTAGACAAAAAAAAAGCCCAGTATGAAAATAGTTATTCATATCTGTGATAGCCTTTGTCACAGAAAAGATAACCCTCCTGTGCTGAAAGGAATAAGATCACTGATGTAAATCAGAGTGCTACATTCAAGTCCCTCTAAGTTACTAATGAGCCTGGAAGAACAAGGATACTTAGGAGAAATCCAGAACAGCAAGACATAAGTTGTTGGAGCAGAGGGAAGTACTTACTTCATATGATACTAAACTCTTGTACAGTAGACTGCCCAGCTTAAGCTGGTGAACTCAGATTCCATGAAAGAAAGAGAAGAGAAAAGAAAGAGATCAAGAAAGGAAGGAACGAACGAATTAATAAGGAATTTATAAAATACAGTGTTTCTAACGTGATAATGTTTATTATTTAAAACATAATTTTATATTTTGTTGCACTCATTCTAGAAATAAAAATAAGAAAATCTTGGTATGAAGTATTGGTGTAAACTCTATGATTTTCGTCATTTTTTCCTGTCTCACAGAGTTGATGGGATTCTAATTTTTTTCGGGTTTGTCCATCTTGAGTTTTCAGTAGCAATTACCACAACTTTTTTATATAAAAATCAAACATGTTCTGAGCCAGACTTCAAATATAATCATTACAATCACCATAAACCAAAAGACCACTAGCAGTGTCAGCTTCACTGCCCTTCTAAGGGGGAATCTGTTTATCCTTTCTGCCATAATATGGGGTAACATGATAACTATTGATGGCCCACTACTTATTAAGATGTCATTGGACAACGTGTTGTCATAAGCTATTATTTTTAAATTGTTATTAAGAAAACATCAAATAGCACTTCTGTGATGTAAGCTGGTTGTTTTAACATTGGGAAAGTATGTGTTTATATCAGAATGGAACTACGTATTGTTAAAATCAGATTTAGTTCATATTGCTGTGTGGAAAATTGATCAAATATTCAAATTACTACAATCTGCAACAGTGTAACTGATTAAATAGTAGGGGCCTGAGTCTTATGTGATTTATTCTCATTTTATATTAGTGTAATTCCATATGATTGCTGAAGCATGACATTCTAACTTACCTTTCTGGCAACAGCTAGTGCTAGACAGCCAGTAGCTGTTCTGAACTTGCATATATAAAATAGAGTTGATGGCTTACAAATTTCTTTTACTGATTTTCCTGCACTGATGTTTAGAAGACATCAGTAATGTTATCTCTGATTGACACAAGGGTAAGTAAGTTCCAGATCTGTCCATTCTTGTTTGTACTCCCCTTTTGCCTGGGAAGTTCAAATAAGATGTGCCTCATGTCCAGTACCTGGTTGGGGAAGAAGCCTACTAATTTTATTAAGAATTTAGGGGTTCCTGGCTAACTTGGGGATTGTCTGCTGATTGTCACTGATTAGTGTCTGTTGTTTACTTAATTTTTTGAAACATGTAGCATTATTCTTGACAGACTGCAGGTTCACAATACAGGAGAGCTTTCTTCCCAAACTGTAGGTATTATTTAGGAAAAATAGGAGTGCTAGTTTATTTCTAGATGTTACTTTGATTAGTTCTCTGATGCTAATGATTCCATTCCAAATTGGGAAGAAAAAAACAAAACAAAACACAAACCCAAGTGCACTTTTCTAAACATTGTCACTCAGTTTATACTTCATAAAAAGTCAATTTTATTTATGTAATTACTGCAGATATACAACATCAAGATGTAATGAGGTAATACCATGAGCTAGGAAATACCAACCTCTTCCATATTCAGTGGAGGAACTTTAAATAGTAAACTGCAGCAGAAAGTATTGCAAGCCAGCAAATATGTACCCTTCCTCTAAAATGGGGATAACATCCTGCTGGAAATGCTCTTTTGAATCTAGTTCTGACTCTTCTGTGGTATTATTCAAAATTGTTTGGTGGGGATATCAGTATGCTCCTATACTTCTGCCTCTAAACGGAGACATCATTAATTGATTTTATTTGTTCTAATCTTAACAGTTAATGAAGACTAGGTGGCATTTCACCACTGTTAGAGTAATGCTCTTGGTCCTTGTTATTTTTCTAGACTTTCTAGTTAGTTCTGCTAGGATGTTAGAAAAATGTTTTGATACATACGTTAGTTGTTTTAATCTTACAGCTATAAAGAACTGAGTCAAGAAAAGCCTCTCAAGTAATACACAGGAGCTAGTTTATAAAGTAAGTAAAGTTGAACCACTAAGTAATAGTGACCACAATATAATTAACTTCAACATCCTCAGGGGAGAGATTGTGCAAAAAATGAGGAAGCTAGTTAAAAAGACCCTAAAGTCAAAAGTGAGGAAATTAAAATCCTTAGACTCAGCATGGAGGCTACTTGAGCAACCATAACACTGTAACAGAAGGCATGCATAATCCTAAACAAAAAAAGGAAGCTGACAAGCAAAAATGAGCGATAGGGCTACAGGAAGGTTCAAGAAGTTAGTACAGTCAAACATGTATTTTTCTGAAGGTAGAATTTTAACTTGTGAAGTCAATAGGGATAAAATACAGTGGCTAAGATACACAGTGGAGATTAGAAGGATGACAGAGGATTTAAGGAGCAGATAGCCTGACATGAAAACAAGATTTTCTCAAGTATTAAGAAGCAGCAAGCCTGCAAGAGATTTTGTAAGTCCAGTGGGCTATTTGGTATAAAAGTAAGAAAGCTAATGAGAATACAGAGACACTGAAATTAAGGTAAATTACTTTTTTGCATTAGCATTTCCACATAGAATTTGGGGAAAATAGATATATCAAATTTCCTCCTGTTAGGTAATATAGATGAGGTTTTGTCAAACACAGGAATTGAAAGATGTGTTGGAACAAATTCACAAATTAAATAAAAACAGGCTCCAAGGACTGGGAAGTAAATCAATAAATTCTAAGGGGATTTAAGAAAGAAATTTCTGAACTACCAACAAGAATATACAATCAGATTAAAATCAGTATGAGTACTAAAGTAGAAAGTACTTATCCTCTAAAAGGTATGAAGGGTAGTTCTGGAAATGTCAACACAGAGATCCATATATGTCAGTAATAAGGAACAGTTAAAATAAAATTGCACATCACTTAGGTTAGGATTATATAATCAGGACTAAGAAACCTGTCCTTCCAAAACAACATGCTTCTCCAGCCCCCCAGAATAGTGGCTTCCAACATATCTACAAAGCTATTTGAATGTTTTAAAATTTGCTCTGTTTCCAACTAAAAACTGTCTCACAGTAAGCAAGTAGTAGAATCAAAAATAAATTATGTGATCAAGGAGTTCTATACCACAAGAAATTCAGTATAGAAATTCAGGCAGAAGATCTGAGCCTGTGTCCAAGAAAAGAATACCTTCCCTGAGTTTGCAGTAGTCAGCCAAACTGTATTCAATTTAAAATTAACCACAAACATTACAATAAATGTGATGATTTTTTTTTAATGTACGGTTTCTTCTCTAGTATTGGACTCAGTTCTCAACCTTCCAGTCTAAAAAGATGGAATGGGTATAAATATTCTCACAGATATTCCAGAGACACCATTAATCAAGCTATTAAACACATAATTCCAGTTGAGAGATATGTAAGGTTTAGACTCATTCACAGAGAAAACTTGTACAAGTAGATATGGTACAGCTATGTAACCTACTACAGAAACAGATAGTACAAATCAGCTGCTTCTCTTCCTAATGCAAAAGCAATGGGTTGCCCAGTCCAAATGGAAGCTAGTAATCGAGAATTTTTTCCAGTTCTTTTTTAGTACAACTTATAAATAGCCCATGAATTCTCTGCCACAGGTATCATGAGCTCCAAAAGTTTATAAAAAATTAAAAAATAACTAGATATTTATATTCATAATTAGAATATATCTGACTATATTACTTGGTGTGAATAATTTAAGGGATGCGTACACTAGCAGTGTATAGGATTACTCCCACCTGACTTCAGGTGTGCAGTAATAAAGAGCCAGAGCAGTCTAGGCTAGTTGACTAGACTTTCTGTTACTAGTAGAAGGAAACGGACAACTACATGGCCTGTGATCTTACCCTAAAATGTGTGGGATTAATCTCTCTCTGAAAGTGCCTTTTTCTCTCCTTTGGATGGAGAGCTTAGATGACTCGGTTTAGTTTTAGGATACTAACTGCTACACATGTGAGGAGAAATGAGCCACGTCCCAGCTACCTGGAGCTAAGAAGCATTTTCCCTGGAGAACATTCTGGAGATTCTGGTAGATCTCATAATTTCTGGGGACAGGCCACTGGTTTAGATGGACTACTGATAGAGTGTGGCATTTTTGGTTTTCCTGCAGTGCTATAGAAGACACTGTTTTTCACAATTAAGAAGATTCTGGTTTAGACATTAGTCAAATGTTGCCTTTCTAGAGTGAAATGTTTTACAGAATCAGCAAAGTAAGCGGCAAAATTATGTGGTTTGTAAAATGAACCTTTAAAAGACTGATGTTTTTGCATGAACTTGGTGATCTACAAGATAAACAAAAACCATTGGAAAGAAACCTAAGGATGGTATAAGGTGACCAGTAAGGACAAGAATTTTCCCACCGTTGTGTTCCATATTACATACTTTATGATAGTCTATAAAGCTCCTAAAGGACTTTAGAATCTTTGGATTTAATCTGAGGGGAGGACTTGCTCTTTTGCAGTGTTGAAACTTCTTGACATTGCTAGTTTAAATTTTAGTTCTTTGTCCAAAGTGGAATCAGATTGAATATTTACCTCTGCTAAATGAAATTTTAGTAATTTATGAATCACGTTAAAAGTGGAAAATGGAAAAACAAGTAGTAAATCCAGTAGTTTATTGAAATAAAACATACCAAATTCTGAAAAGCATTTGGTCAAAGGGAACCTGCAATGTTTCTTGGGAAAGCACATGTTGCTCAAGTTTGCATAATTAATTTTCCATAACTGAGAGGTCCTGGTATTCAAATTAATTCTGTTCCTTTGACAAGATTATAAACTGTTACATTGTTATGCTCAAAATTATATTCTGATACAGTTGAATATGTTTCTGTTTAAAGAATCTCTTCTATTTTAGTTCCTTTCCTACCTTCTGTCAGAGTTTAAGTAATAGTTACTGTGCTGCTGTATGAAATCAGTGGTTAGCCATCAAATTGGTGTGCATGCATACATGCATAAAAACAAGGAAGTGTGTCCATCATGGGGGGTATATATCTATAATTGTTTTACATACTTGCACACAAACTATCACTATAATAGCTGAATACCTAAGAGTTAGTCTGATCTATATACAGTATAAACTCCTCTGTTAAAGCTGAGAACTACTATTCCCATTTCATCCTCCTTTACATTTCAACATTCAGAATCTTGACTGAATTCTAGTTTTTGACATCTTGTCCTTCTTGATTTCCCAGAGCCTGTCCTCTCATGGTTCTTCTGTTGCATCTCTAATAATTTCTTCACTTGTCCTTCATCCTGACATCACATCTCCAACTTCTGAAGGTATTTAGCAGAGCTACATTTTTGCTGCCTTCTCCCTCTTCCAACCAAATCTTATTTTGGTGTAATCTCATTGTCAAGCACAGATTCAGCTATCATCCCTATGTTGCCAACTGTCAGATCCACTTATTTGTTCCAAACCTGTCTCCTCCTATTCAAACTGAAATCTCACCTTGTCTTCTTGAAACATCTTCATAGATACCTAACCATCAACTGTTGTTCAGAATGGGGCTAAAGAGAATTCCTTCAATCTTCCCTTTCTGCAGGCTGTCCACACTCTTCTCTTAATCAGTATGTACATACTGCATGTCATTCAGGTTCATAACCATGTTTTGAAAATACATTTTACTTGAACAAAGTCCAAAACGCTTTACATTTAAAAACAACAAAAAAAACCCAAACCCCCCCCCCCCAAAAAAAAAAAAAACAAAAAAAAGGGTTAAAATAGTTAAAATATCGAGCAAGCAGAGAGTGATACATTGAGAAGCCTGAATATTGAAGTATTCTAGCTACAGAAAAGGTAAAGCACAAGTAAAGAAAAAGCAACCTTCTTCTACATTGACCCCCTGGTGTGCTTTAACTGTGACCTCAAGGAGCCATATCTAGATAGGAGAGGGAGTTCAGTTTCCAAGGCCCATTCAATAGTAAGCTCCTCTGCGAAGCCTCCCAACATGGGGTCCAATTAGTGCCACTTGTATTGGTGAATTTTTTTAGAGACCTGCTGAAAGCAACTGGAATAAGATTCTCAGATTAACTTTACACAGGCCACTGTACAGCTCCAGAGCCCTATATTATTTTCATTCAAGGTAGATTTTGACTGAAGTCAGTAGGAGGTTTTGACTAATGAAGGATCAGGTCCATCCTTTTGTTAATTTTTTATCATTACCTGGTTCCTATCCTGCTAGCCACTTTTCAGTCTGTATTTTTATTACCTTTACTATAAATTCAGAATAGTAATATTTACTACTTCTGTTAAGTGCTTATAGTTATATCAGTAAAAAACAGGTAATACTTAATTTCTAGAATTACCCACCTGCCACTGAACTAGCAAAGCCCTATAAATCATTCCCAATGAGTGCCTTGAGAAATGTTGAGTCCCAAGTTAAGCATTATAAATGCTGGAAAGATGCAGAACAGAAACTAAATATAAGGTCCATCAGCTAGATTTTTTTATTTAAAAAAAAGGGCGTTAATTATCAACAGAAATCAAATCACACCAGCATGAGAAAAACAGAGGGGAAAAAACTTGCTTAGTAGTCATCCAACCCTGAATTCAGGCTGTGAAACCTTCTTGTCCCATGATCATTTTCTTTTGGTGTGACCCAAATATGAATTATACACAGAGAAAGAGAAAGAAAGAAGAAAACTGAGCTGAAATTAGCCTCCTGCTCAGAGGGCACTGGGTTATCTTGCCTGTTTCTTATCCATAGATAATAAAAAGTAAAATTAAAAATATGTGTAATTCTCTGATATGCTTGAGCTAGAACATATTAACTGTTAAACTATCACTATATCATTTGGACTGACCACTGTTTAAAATATAGTAGAAAAAACATTAGCATTGTAAAACGTTGATTGGTCATGTTATGATTCCAAAAGCAAGGCAGACATCCTTTGTGCTGATCAACATTTTAAGCTGAATTACAGTATTTAGTAAATGGTTAAGACAAAGGACAGTAAGATTTGTAAATAAGTACAATGATTGATATAACACAGGGAGGAAAACATAAAAATATAAAATATTATCTTCAGTTTAGAAACTGATAATGCTGTTTCAGAAAATAATGACATAGTTCACTCTAACTAAACCTAAGGACCACAGAACTGGATCCACTGCTTGTGTTTTAAATCTGTGCTTAGCTGCTGTCTCATATAATTTGAAAAGGTAGCACTCAAAACTATTTTAAGAAAAATTGCTCCTTGCCATGTAAATTCATGCTCACCAATGATTACTCACAAGTACTCCATTGGGGAAGCTGAAATAATTAAGTAAACAATTTAAAAGCTGAAGTAGAAAGTGTTGATTGCTCTAGCTCTGCTCACCAGGCTGCTCAGATACAGGACTCCTTGCCAGCGTAACAACATATTTGGAAATAACTGGAGTTCCATTTCATCCCTTGTAATAAGCTAGTAAGCTCAGAAGTGGTAAATGGTGTAAAGACAGTGAGTATATGAACAGCTTCTATTACTAATCCAAGCATTGTCCCTACTCTGTGGGTATAGCAGAGGACTATAATCAGTATCTTGCACTAGTGCAGAACATACTCTTTAACGTCTATTATTTAACATATATTATTTAACACAATACCAACTTCATTGATCTGCTATGAAACTAATACTTCTAATAACTTTTAAAACCAAATGCTTCATATCTCTGAATTTCTGGGTTTTATTTCCCTTTCTTCCCTTTTTCTAATCTCCGACCTGCTGGTCGCTGAATAAAACAAATAGTATTTTACTGTTCCTGACACCGTGTTTACAGGAGTTACTGTATACCTGTGGCATTTGCATCTTCACTTAATCAAACTGCAATATACAGATACATTTGGTCCTGAAAATGGTATACAATTTCCTCTTTCTCCCTCTCTTTCCCCTAATAGCAGGCAGGCACCAGAGGGTTGCACAGGGATGTGTGTTACAGGCTGCCTGCAGGACCCTAGCGGACTAGGCTGTATTTAATGAGCGCGTCTTCACTGACAGATTCATTATTTGTGTTCGGTCGCTTCAAGTCAAAACTGATTAGTTACACTTACTGCAGCAAAGATTTAATGATTTTATTGTTTATCTTCAATTTATTTTGATTAACATCTCCGTTCTTTTCACTGCAAGTGCAATTAGGTGTAATATAACAGCGACTACTTTAATTTTGCTGAAATTAAGATGAATAAGTGACGGATTATGGCACTTTGTTTAACAAATAAATCATAGTTAAGAGGACTGTATTAGTAATAAATGAAAAAACAGACAATCTAATTAAAATGCATGGAGCTGATAGTTCAAGTTTCCAGAAATGTAATGAATTTTCATTTTAGAAATCAAGTAGATATAGGTCTAGTACTTATTTATGGACAATAAGATGACAGAAAGGCACATTATTTTGTAAATCATCTTAATTTCTTGTATTATGTTGGTAGAAGGAAGTACGAGCAATGAAATGAAGGTATACATTTAAATTTTTTTAGGAGCTAGGATTATTTTGTCAGGAAACACTGCAATTAAGGTATGGCTAAAAAAGAGACTGAGGGAATGAAATGAGGAAAAAACTCATTAGTTCAATTCTCACATGTTCAGACTTCAGCATTTTCTGCAACAGATGAATATTCTCCAAGTCCCAGCCACAATTTTCCTTTATGTTCATAATATTCAATTCACTGCCACACAGCAAAAGCCTCAAGACACATAAGATGGAAGAAAGAACTAACATGAAGAAAACTGAACTCAACAAACAGTGAGCAAATCAAGATTGCTCTATACAAGCATCCCCAAATCATGGGGCAAGTAGCAGGGCAGCAATCCTGGAGCCAGCTTACTGTGGGGGTCGTATGGGCTTAACTTCTGATTGAGGAAAACCAAGAGGAAAACGAACCCTTCAGAATCAGAAACTTTATCCCTCTGATGTTTAAAAGACCTTGTATTTGACAGGACAGCTTTGAAGATAAAGACGGAAGCACTCTCCAGCTACAGGCTGTTCAACACCCCACACTGCTATCTGCAATGCACTTCACTTCAGTTTCGCAGAGTTCAGTCATATTAGAAAGGAGATAGGGGAGACATTTTTTAGTATATTGTGCTGTATTTCTGATGCTGCTGTATCTCGCCCAAGCTCTCTTTACAGAGCCTGGGAGAGCTCGGCTCCGTTCTACAGATCTCCATCATCATTCCTTCCCACCACACTGTCAGACTGCCCAGTTGCTCTCAGATGGCCAACACGTAAATTTGTTAGACAAAATGTACACTGACATCCTTGACTACACAGATGAGGCATCTCTAAACTAAGAGGTTGGCACTAAAGATGAGAGAGGATGAGGAGGGACTTCTCCCTTTTTCTTAATGTACAATATTCTTTTTTTTTGTCTGTAGGAGGATTTTAGTCCATGGATTAAGGTTAGAGAGGACTAAGAGAGAGCAACATATCCTCTTAAGACCTTATTTTGACTTTTTTTCCCCCGCTTTGTATTAGGGATTGGGGGGGGGGGGCAAGGAGAGAAGAGAGGAAGAAGTAGAGAATGCAATTCCTAAGATCACAAAACCTGCAAGAGAGTACCTTGTTCTTCCTAAACTTTTAAGCGTTCTTCTTCCATTACTGTTTCTCTCTTTAACTGTTCTAAAACATTTTTCAGATATTCAGATGAAAGCCATTCATGACAGAAGTATTTATTTAGTAGCAATTTTTTGTTTGCTTTTCTACCTTAGTTAGGACTTTATCACTGTATGCTCCTCAAAATACAAGAATTTCAGTGGCAATGCAAATTTATTCCAGCTAAGGATCTGCCTCATTGCTTTAAAAAGGACTTAAAAATCATATTTTAACAAATGTCTGCCAAAAATAGATAATTGAAAAAGAATTCCTGTCCTATGGGTGTAGTGGAAAAACATTACTGAAGCCAGTTCTACTAGTGTAAAATACATAAAAGGAAGGAGGAGGTGGAGTGAGGATCTCCTAAGGCCTACTTTCTTTGTCCCTAATTATATTGATCAGATCTACTAATTACATTAAAACAGGTAGCTCTTCCTAAGTGTATAAAATCAAATAAATGAATCTGAGTACTTTTAACAAGGCAGTATACGAACTTATTTACAAGTGTTTCTATGTGTCACAATCCCTCTTCTAATATTAGTTTTCAATATTTAATAAATAAATAGATGGTAGGTAAGGACGGAGCAAGAGGGAGATAGAGAAGAACTGATGCTAATGACCAAATCAACCTGTAAAAAGCAGCCCTACTCTGACTGGAGCCCCAGTCATCAGCTGAGTGTCATGTAGGAGAGCCAGAAGAGCTGGGGGAGGTTGTGGAGGGGTTGGCGAGCTGGAGACTGGCAGCATCATTGGTTTGAACAGGCCGTGATTGATTTGTCACCAGAGGCCCATTTGACTGGGCGAAAAGCCCTTCTGATCTCAATCTCTCTCTGCCTCCTTACCTCTGCTGTCCCTTTTTCCTTCTCTGCATTTTGACGCTGGCACAGCAGCTGGGCAAGGGGGCTCAAGTCGAGGCTGACACAGAGCAAAAGGGTTGAAGGTCACTGCTGCTGAAACTCTGTAACGACTGACAAGGGAGATCCAGCTCATCATACTTTTCACTTTCTATCTTGCCTTTAGGACTCCAGAGGTTTACAAAGCCCCAAATACACATCCACACAAATACACCAACACACCATTCCCCAAACGGAGACACACAACCAAAGCCTCTCTGTGCTTCTCGCTTTTCCTCTCTCTGTTCTCTCTCTCGCACACACTCACGCACACACTCACGCACACACACACACGCTCTCTCTCTCTCTCTCCCCACCCCTTCCACCTTCCTGTTATCTGTGGCTGGGAGAAACCTCTAGATCTACAAATATTAATTACAAAGGACAACGAAAGGTAAGAAGGCGTCAATTATCCAAAGGTGTCGTGATGTTATTTCAAGTCAATTGCAAATGTGTGAGGGGGAAGATTTCGCCCCAGTGATTCCTGTCTGCTTGGCTGATGGGGACCGGAGCCGATTCCCTCCCAGAACTGCTGCAGCTATGCCTTAAACCACACACTTTCCAGCAGGAGCCATCAGCATGGGCCTTTCTGAATTCTGTCTTTATTTCATTCATTAAGGGCATTAGGCAAGTTGGAATTTGTATGAAAAGGATCCTATGGGAATACTGTCTCCAGGGTAGGTATTTTCATGACTTTCCACATCCTGGGGCTCTCTCTGTATCTCTTCTCTTTCTCTCTCTCTTGTTAGATGGAGCTTTAAAGGAGGCTGCCCTCATCCAACTAATCTGGGGAAAGGAAATATTCTGAGCTGCATATATTGAGTGAAAAAATATTTTATTTATTTTATAAAGTGACAGTTACTAAGAAATTGTGATACCTTTCCTGCTTAATTTTGTTAATGGGCTTTGTTATTATCATTATTATTCCTAGCTGGTTTCAGGTTTTTCTCACACAAGAGTTTTTAATGACAATTGCCTTCGTTATCCAAAAAGAAAGAGATAGCAGACTGGACAACAGCAAAATAATATTAATCAAACAAAGGCAGACTTTAAATTAAACGGGCTGTTGTGTTCCCATAAAAGCAGGACAATCTCAATACTCTAGCTCATTTCACTTGGCAAAAGAACATGGCATCAGTTTTTTAACTTTAAAATAGTTTAATGAACACGAATGGAGAAATAATTTTTCTGTGTATTTAGCAGTCTATAAAGAAGAGAGAATGCTTTAACTTTGATCGCCACAATTAGTTCCCTGGGTATCTAGAGGGGAACAGGGCAGCCCTGGGAGCCTCAGTTCTTTAGATACAAAAGCATTTAGATCGCTTTAGAGCAGTTAATCCTGAGACTGGCTAGGGTCCCTTTTGTTTTCTAACTCCATTGTGGGTTTTGTTCAGTTTTTTCTATTCGCATGATTGACTGCCCAATGGATGCTAATTATCCAAATGTCGCTTCTGTCCTTTGAGTGACTTTCTATGTATTATGGGCAACTGTCATGCATTCTGTCATTCTATATCATATTACATGTATTATCATATGAAAATGGTACTCTGCATAAAGGAAGGTGTCTGAACCAGCAGATGCTGCAGATATTTAGAGGACTTGCCTAATTTGAATGGATTTGCTATAGAAAAATTGGTCAGAAAGCATATAGAGGAGAGTCAGAAATTGAAAGTTTATCAGGTAATTATTTTTGTCCTTTTGCTGTTTACATGATAATGTACAAAGCATTAACTGTCTCTGCTTCTGAAATCTGCAGCCACCTTCCTCCTCCCGAACCAGGCAACCCGTCTGTATTTATTAGAGTATGACAGCTTAAGCTAATTAAACTGATATCTGTCTAAAATAATAAGCCCAGAAAGTTAGAATAAACATTATGATTGTAAGCCGAAAAGGCAGCTATACAAATGTAGCATTGATGTTATATTTTAACGATAATCTGAAATTCCTGTACGAAAAGCACTGGATGAGGAATTACAAACAATAATAAAGTTCTGCAAAGACATTTTTCACTGTAAATATTTTTTACTTGGATCTTTATCTCTTTACATTATATTAATAAGGCTGAGGGCTAACACAGCTGTGAACTTGCACATTTTTTATTTTATACATATGTGAACATATATTTAAAAGGATATCAAGGGAAAGGTTTTTACTACAATTTTTCCACTAAAATAAACTTAACACACCTCAGTGTAATGTGCATGCCAACACTTAACAGGAATGCAAGATTTATAACGATAGGGCTTTTTAGATTTGCACTCTGGGGTCCATTGAATCCATAGGCACATCCAGAGTTTCCTATCCTAAAATGTTAGGATAGTGTTTTATATTTGCCATTGATATGAAATACGGTGGATATATAACACTGAAATTCATGATCTTGAGATTCATCAAATATATGTACAATAAGTTTACATTAATGGTAAAGCTAAATCATGGGAAATATGTACTTTATGAAACAACAAAAAGATACCATAGAAAGACGTGCTCTGCTGTATCAAGGTGCTTTGAAATTTTGCAATGATCAAATATACATGATCAAGCTGTGCTTGTTAGGGTATGAGGGGCTCAAAACGGTCAATGATTATTGATCAGACTGTTAAGTATTTGTTCACGATTCTTTATATCCCAAAAGATTCAGGGAAATGAACAGTGAAAAATTGCATCAGAGTCCACCTTTGTTTGAGATTGATGTATCAAAATAGAGTATTCATTTGCCAAATTTATTGGAAAGAATGTGTAGTAAATTGTGACATAAGGACTCCAAGTACAGAGATTAATATTTCTCTTTTTTTAATTATCTTTGTAAAATCATAAGTGCTAATTAAAAAATGTAAAGACAGTCTTTGTAGAACATGAATAGTGAATTATTGATAAGAGCAGATTTACACAGCAAAACCAGAGATACAATCATAGCTTATCAGTTGACCTTTACATTTTACCTTACATTTTACTCATGCCAAAATTTTTTTAACTGAACTTGCAATACAGTGATTTAAGAGAATCCATGAGGTGAAAATGGAAATTTCTGTTACTCTTACAAAATAGAAAGTCTTTCTGAGGTGCAGTTACTATCTTGTGGTAATTGAATAAATATTACTTCTCATGAGTAGTTCCAATTAAATGTTTGGGCTTTTTTAATTACAATATCACTTGGCAAAAGTCCCAAATTATTCCAGTAATAATTCTTTCTTGTTTCTTGAGATTTCTACAGTGTCTATTTCTACAAGTCCGTCATACATATTATTTATTATTTAAAAATTATCTATAAAGTTGTTCCATAATTCAGAATATTACACATGCCAAAAGAGAGTGCTAATGTATAATTCTTGCAAAATCATATGAGGCATACTCTGTTTGATTTCATTATGCTGTACATTACATAAATTCACGAGATCTTTCCTGAAGACGGAAATCTCTTAAGATAAACTTACTACACATTAAAGAAAACTACTGAACACAAAGAATTATTTCTGCAGATATTTGCCTCTAAGAAATGATAACATATGTCTGTGTCTGAATCTACAAATAGATAGATGGGTACACACACATATGTTCATTCACACACACACATAGCCTCATACAGTCATATATCTTATACATATTTATATAAACAAATTTACATACTGCACCTTTTGTAAATCTTAAAACCAGCAATATGTATTTTGTGTCTCATTTTTAGATGTTAGTTCCCTTAAAATTACTTAATATTTTTCCAAATGAGAATTACATTGAAAATAATCAGCCACACTTATATAAAAAGTTTGCAAAGTATAAAATTGGCAAAATGTCACTGATTGGTTGGAAATGCCCTTTCACCTTATTGTGTCTGACCTGCTACTTAATTAATCTGTTCTTGTCTGAGAGCAGACAGTGTTAAAGATAGGCAGCATAGCGAGCAAAGTCTACAGCACTTTGAAAGTTGAAAATATATTCAGCTTTTTTTTATATAATAATTTTACTTAACTGTATTTATAAGATTTCATCATTACCATTTCAATTTGTATCTTATCTGATTTCTTCTTATTGCAAATATTTACATATAAGTGTCCTGGCCATCTACTTCTCCATTTCTAGCTTTATCTATTCTAATTACCTAGGCTAGTACTGTAAAGTTTGCATCTGGTTTCCATACCTGCTTTCTGTGTTTTGAAATCATTTTTCAGAGACATGCGGTGGGCATTCAGGTAGTCCAGATAAGGGTTTATAGTGACAAAATATTGACTGGATTTGGTATTCACTTATGAAGGATGACGTTAGTGCCACAAAAATCCCTGTGATGTACAGGGAATAGTTAATTAATTAAAGGACCTGCTAATTGCTACTTGAGGTACTGTGCAGAGATGATGAAGAGTGCTTGGTACAAGGTTAGGTTCTCAGTTTTGAGTGAACATTTTCATTTAAAAGATTTCTTTAAAGTACATCCTAATTTTTTTAATGTTTTTTCAGGTTACTGTATCTAGTTCAGACTCAAGTGTTCAATTGAGCTTCAATTAATTATAATATATAGTCAGGGTTCTTTAGCTGGGATAGATTGATGGAGAAGCTTTGTTTCATTTGGTGCAGGTGGCACTGTTTAATAAGCACAGGAGAGAGTGAATAATGTAGTGTTTGCAAAGAGAAATAAATGCAAAATAGAGAGGTGCAATTAGATCAGCTCAGAGAAATAAAGGATAAATATTAAACGGTCAGGTATCTTGCAAATATAAAATAAAATAGTAATAAGTATCTCATTGAAAACTGCCATTTTAATTTATGAATATCTTAAAGCACTGCTTTAAAATAAATTTAGTGAGCAAGTCTTCTGCCTTCATTAGGCAGGCACATCTCAGTATCTGGAAAACACCAGACTTCTAATTTTCAAACTTTCCATATCATTTTTCTTATACTGAAGTATAAATAGGATTCTAAATTTAAAATATAAATACAAGGACTTCAGAAATTATTTTCTAAATTGTATTATAAAATACCTTAACCTTTGGCATTCTTTTCTTTAATTGGAGCTATGTTATATTGGAGAAAAATTACCCCATGGAAGATTAATCTGTGAAAACTTGTAAATCATTATCAATAGTTTACTAGCAAATGAGGGGCTGTATGCCTCTCATGCATGCACTAAAGATAAAATAAAGTTGCAGAACATTACTGAAAAGAGCAACAAAACTGTAGCTAAAAAAGTAAAGCCCCTGAGAATGAAAATCTTCTAATTACACACAAAAAAATAAAAACAAGTATATACTCCTGAAAATAACAAATAAGAAAAAAAGGAGAAATGTTAATTGACTTAAAAAAAAAAAAAAAGTATCTGGTAGCTAAGAGGATAGTCCTGTAAGCTACTTAACAAAAGAATGTGAATGTATTAGGCATTTCAGCAACACTTCTGCATCTAAAAATTTCAGCTGTAGACAGATTTTCCACAGACGATTCCCCCCTACTGCTAACCTCTTAAATATACCTATAAAATACAAAATGTTCCCAATCACCTCCAATAAAGGAAGCTTCCTTACATTAAATGCATCTAATATTTGTGTTAGAAATCTGAAGTGCTTTCTGATGTGGTTAAATTCACAAAGAAATGTGGTTGTAGAACAGAAAGGAATGTATTGAGCACATCACTGAATATTTGCAGATGGATACAGAGCTGTGGAAGTTTACTTATAAAATATGGAATTAATCATATTCTTAGCCTCTGATTATTCAAAGGAGGCAATACTATCGGACTCTTTCTCTACAAACCTTATTTTTGTTATGTAGCCATGTTTACCAAATCCATGATATACCCAATCAGGGCAGCCTCCCAAACCTCCAGGATTGGTTGATATTGAACTTGTAAAATGTTTATGAGTGAGTGTTTGCCTGGTAATGTAGCCCTGGGTGCCCTGCTGTCAGCATGGAATTACTGATACTATTACACACAGAAGGGGTTTGGAGGGAAGAGAGAAGGGGAACTGGGTAGCCATAGGGAACTTTCTTATCTAAACTCTTAATGTGCATTTAGACAAAATAGTTTTCACCAAAAAAAATACCTTCCCCACTTTGTTTAAAAAAAAAATCTGTCCATTTACACAAAAAGAGTGTTCCTACAAAGAATCTTATTACACTTATTTGAGCTCCAACTGTAGAGCAAAAAGATTAGTCTGTAGTAAATAGATTTAAAAAATTAAGAAACAGCTACACTACTGGATGCAAAAAGAGACATTTTTGCAATCTTTGCCATATTCTGTGCATTAAATTTACTGAATTTGTAGTAATTAACACTTCGTATTTTGTAAAAATTATTCTATTTAAATTATTTACTATGGTAGATGCTCAAGGCAGGCAATCAGATCTAAACACACCACCAAAACCCTATATTCCCCAAAATAAAACTCTGAAGCTATCTTAAATATACAGCTACTGACCTTCAGAATCATATTTTCTTTACCAATTCACTGTAATAAAAATGAACATTTTGTCATCACTTTGGGAAACTGTGCCAAACACCTTAAAACACATGTCACATGCCAACTTTACTTCATTTTTCTCCTCAGGGAATAGATACATCTGGAATCATAATCACAGATAAAAACCTTGACAAAATTGCACATGAGCCCAGCCCTTCTCTCCAACACCTACCTTTTCATAACATTTAATACAATATTAATATCGGTTACTAAAAAGGCTTCCAACCTTTACATTTCTGACATAACATGTTCAAACCCATATTTCACACTTCTTGTTCTGTTTTAAGTTCAGTGGATTTAACAGGACTCTGGAGAGAAGATCATGTGGTCGAAGATTTCCCTCCCTCTTTGACACCCGTAGAGGCAGTTTTGGAATTGTTTAAATAGCTGTGGCTATATAAACTGAAATATGTAAGATCACGGGCATCTTATTTCTCTCTCACATCTATAGCTACATGCTTGTATTTTTATCTGAAATCTATGGCCTGTACCAGTGACAAACAATTTCACCACAACATCTGGGCAAAACATTCTGAGTATTTTCCTTTTAAACTGTCTTATTTATCTTTCCTGCATATTCCTGGTTTACCAGACAAATACAATTAGCTAATATTATATAATAATATTATTTGGTCTTTTTTATCTATGATTGACAGTTTTTCAAATCAAAATAAAACACATTCTTAGTCGATCATCTTCTTGAAAGTGCGCTACTGTTTTAAGCTCAGTTTGCTTCTGAGACAGCTAGAGATCTTACTCAATCAGGGGTAAATGGTGAAATTATAGATCCAACAGATTCCATACTCTCCCCAAAATGCTCGGCTTAGGTGGTATTTAATAGCTAATTCCTGGACTGATAGTTTTACTGCATGCTTTTATAAAACATTCATCAGCTGGTATTGCAAAGAAATGGAATTTGAGAACTTTGCAAATTTTCATTTATTATTGTGTTTGTAATTAATACCATGCTGGAAGTACCTCAGGCAGCTCACTGTATGGCTTTGTTCATGTCAGAATGGTGATAGCAACCTCTTTTTGTTACATATTTAACAGCTTTGAAAGACATTTTTTTAAACAGCAAATGTACTAGACAGCTTTAAAGCAAAGGACATTAAATAGGTTGCCAATTATTCATTCAGCAGCTCTGTGTGCGTCAAAAAAATGCATACCACCAAATTTTCCTGAGACAAACCACTTAAATTTCCTGTGACTCATACACCATTTTTGCACTAACTGGATAACGATAGCAATCATTTAGAAAAAGAAACATATACTGAAAAAAATTCTTTAAAAATATGTTCATTTATACTTAGGGGACAGCATTTGTGACAAGAAATGTCCTATTTTTAAATTGAATAGTGTGTCTTAGTAAGATCGTTTCATTATTTTCTTTCACTTTAAAATGAACCGAAGTGTTTAACTCAGTATATAAGAAGTGCAAAAAGTGATACATGAATGGAGTAATAATTTCCCTGAATCGTTTCAAGTCGGTCCATAGAGCAACTGAATCTGAAGCATGCTAGTCTGTCTCCAGCAACTCAGGGAGATGAAGAGCTGAGCTGAGCTCCACTTGCTGACAAGAAGCAAACTGTCTCACATTTTAGGAGAACAACATCATTGCCTATAAAAATGAAGAAGAGACAAAATAAATAAAACCAGTTAATGTTGTAGTTAACTTGCAAATCAAGTAAATCTGTTGGTACAGTATTTTAGAAATAAACGATAACAGCATCACACCAAACACACATTTCTGAACATATAAGCGTTCTGATTTTGATTTAATGGTATATCAGCGTCAACTATTGCTTCCTTTGCTGGTACACACTTCCTGATGCCTACTGTGAAGGGTGCCCATATTTACAACTGAGTAAGATGATTAATTACACCTTGTCAATCACGGTGCATGAAGACATAACACCACAGCAGACAATGAAGAAGATGCCTGAAGCTACAATTACATTTTAATTCATAGTTTATTGTATGTTCCCATATATTGCAGTCTAATAACCGTAGGGGCATCGAAAACATATGAGATATCAATCACTCTGCCCCCTGGTCTTTCATGTTTATATTATTCCACAGCCTTTAAATTACCATAAGTAGTTACTTATTTTCTAAGCTTTCTTCTCTTCTCTCTTACCTTTTGCTTCCATTTATCTTTTATTCTTAGTACCTTTATCCAACAGCTATAAGTATTTGATGGAAGTTTGTAGCTCACTTAAAATCTGTAACAGACAACCTGAAACCCAGCAATTAGCAAAGACAGCTTAGACTTGTGTTCCTTTGTTGAAGGAGGCGTTGAATCTTTTGTTCTGATTTAGTCACGGTAGCTGGGTGGAAGCTGGTACCTCATTATGTGGTTGGTCTGTTTGTCTGGTAGGTAGCAGATGGTACTGGAGATGACGTTACCAAGAGAGGCAGGGTAGAGAAACTCAAGACCTGTGATTTGTTCACCTGTCACCTATAACAAAATACAGGTTAAAAGACTTTATTATTAGCTGCACCATTTTTTTAATGAAAAACCTCTCATTTCAAATGAGTCCGCGTTTGATTCTAAAGATTATTTTGCTATAGCAATTTTTCTGTTGCTCATTATTCAAGAATATCCTGGATTTTATTCTGAACAATGTAAATGTCATTCATGTGTCAGTGTGTACATTAGCAGCTTTGTGTTTACATTCTGTTACTCTCCTTGTGTTTTGGTAGCAAGGGTTGGATGTCTTCTTGTGTTTGTATATCCATTAAGAAGACAATCAGAGATAGCCTGTGAACCGGAGGTCATGCCATACCTTTTTAACGTGCTATTGGTATTATTGGTTCCAACCACTTAGGCAATACTAGTACATAAAATATTGTATTTTAATTCCATTAAGTATCTAAAATCTTCTTGATAATTATCAATGTCAGACAGAGCGTAAGCATCCGTGACCTTTCTTAACTGCAAAATGTATGTAATCAATTATGTGATAGGGAATTAAACTGGTATTAAAACATCTAAGGACAGTACAGTATGCAGCGGTAGGTAAGGATATATACAGCAAATTGCTTAAGTACAACGCAACGGTGTTCCACAATGGTGTACGTGGAGTCCAGCGAGCGATATTCCACATCTCTGTTATTGGAGGCAAATTCCCCAGCACGGACGGTATTTGAAATGTCTTGCAAGTTAAGGGAGGAAGGGAAAGATTATTTTACAAGAGAAATACGATACAGCTCCACTAATTCTATTGCAGAATTCTAATCTGAATTAAAACGTGAACTTCCATTGTTTCCAAGGTCTGATTTTAGGACAGTCTTTGGATAGTTCTCACTGATGCCAAATGAGCTTGTGTTCCGTATGGTTTCTTGAGGGGTCTTGTGGCTATTTCATATGCATTTCTACAAGAGACACTTTGTTCTCCTCCGTGACATGCAAATGTACTTAACTACTCAGAGCAATCCCAACAGAAAGATGATGAAAAGCCTAGATTATTGTAAGAATGAAAGACACAAAACCAGCGAAGTTTGACTGTAAACGGAGTAATTCTGATTTTGGCAAAGATAGCCTTAACTGCACTCCACCTGTAAGAGGCAAATCACTATGTCAGAAAACAACACCTAAGGGTAAGACGCTAAGTGATGTAATAGTTTGCAGTCACGGATTAAGCAGCGAGTCTCATGATCTTGGACGTGCATTCAGATTTACTTTCCATTGTGCTACCTTTTCTAATATAATTAGAAGCGTGATATTTGACATCTTCAATACTAATGACTCCTTCCTTACCACCCGCCTTCTGGATAAGTATTCAGACATCACGAGCAGCTTCCCTGTGTACTCTTTGCTTTTCTGGAGACTTCCTGAAGCTTCTCCTCAAGTTCGGAGACCTTCCTGGCCTGGCTTTCTTACAGTCCCCTCGGAAGTAAGAGAAGCGAGAGGCCTCGGTCAGTGGAAGGCTTCACCAGCTTGAACGGCACGAATTGCTGAATTCTAAGGGTGAATATTTTTCACCACGAGCGTTGCTGGGCGCCTTCGATTAAGTAATACACGTTTGGGGTATCATGATCTTGGAGTGTAAACAAACTTTTGACCCCCCCTGCTCCTCTCCCGCGCTGGAGCCATCCTCCCCCGACAGCCTCCTCGTTGCTCCAAGGCGAGACACGTCGCTGGCTGGCTGTCGGCGGGCGGGCAAGCCCAAACCTTCGTCCGAGCGCCTGCTCGGTGCCGGTGCCGGTGCCGGTCCGCCCTTAGGCGGCCGCCTCGGGCGCTCCCGAGGCCGCGCAGCGCCCG
>NW_010972742.1:566530-571264 GCF_000737465.1 Haliaeetus leucocephalus | reverse complement strand
GCCGCGTGCCCGTCCCATCTGGTGCCCATCCAAGTCTTCCTCCTTCCCCCTGGCTTTTTTTTTTTTTTTTTTTTTTTTTTTTTCCCCAATGAGCTCCGGCGGGCTGGGGGAGGAGCGGGGGAAGGAGCAAACTTTGCCCCTGAGCTGCCGCCGCTGCCAGCCCTCCGGACCGTGAGTGCGTACGGTGGGCACCCGCCCCGTCCTCCCCGCAGCACCAGCCCGCTCCCCGCCCGCCGCAGCCTCCCGCTCCCCTGCTTTCCTCCTCTCAGTTCCGCACAGTACGATGTAGGGGGCTTGTCGTTATTGCCTTTTCGATTTTTTTTTTTAATATTTATTTCTCACTGAAGATGGTTTAATTTTTTTATACTTCTATTATTTATTAATCCCTCCCAACCGTAAACCTGCCCAGCCTTCCGCCAGCTGGGCCAGAGCATAAAGCCTGGGACTGCACCTGGGGCAATGAGCCCTGCACTGAAGAAGCCTCCTAGAGGGATGTGCCGGGGCCGCGCAACAGACTAGATCCAAGCCCCGAAGCTCACACCACCAGTTCTCCCCTCTCCCTCGCCCCCTCCGCCCGCCTTTTCTGCCCCCCATCCATCCCCTCGAAACCTCGGATCAGTGCCTGCGCTGCGCTCCGGAGACCTTTGCCGGGGCGAAAAGCCCGGAGCCCGAGGAGAGACGGGGCGGCCGTGCTAGATGCATGGGGGAGGGCTCCGGTTAATGCAAGTTCTGGGCTCCTGCAGGGACCCCGACAACTGTCAGCAGCAGCAGCAGCAGCAGCAACTCGGGGCCTCCTCCTCCGCTTCCTCAGCGATGCTTTTCCACAGCCTGTCCGGCTCGGAGATGCACGGGGTCATCGACGAGATGGATCGGAGAACCAAAAGCGAAGCACCGGCCATCAGCTCGGCTATAGACAGGGGAGAGACCGAAACGGTAGGAGGCGAAGGAATGGGAGAGTCGTTCAACCCCCTAAACATAATAAACCCCTCAAAGATACAGCTTTCCCCTTAAAATAACAGATCAGGGGGAAACGTATGCAAAATGCTAAATCAGAAGAAAATTAAGCATAAAGGCACCCCGAAAGATTAAATAAAACCGTGGGGAAAGGCATGAAACTGTTAATTATTAATAATATGCATAGTAATAGTAACGCTTGGGTGAAAAGAACGGTACTGCTCTTGCGAGAAAACAGAAAGAGAGACCAGCCTTTTGGTAGCGTCCAAGAACTCCTTCCCTTCCCCCAGCCTGTCCGGCCTTCCAAAGTTTTTAGGAAGAGGCAAAGTATGCTTTTATACAGATAACATTTTGGCACAGAGAATTTTTTGTCTGCAGAATGGAAACACAAACATCAAAGAATCCAGTTCTGTGTTATTTTTCAGGTAGGATGTCTATGCTGAGGTAGCCTTTATAGCATTTATTTAAAAAAAAAAAAAACCAAACACAACCAAATTCGAGTGCCTTTAAATTATGATTTTAAAAAATAATTTTAATATATATGAACACTGGGTTTGCGAACTTGGCTAACAGATCTAGAAGATATGTTTCAGGGAGACGGATGGGTGCAATTTTTTATAACTTTACCACTTTTTTTATCTTATGTCTGCTGATGCGTAGTACTTGTATATTAATACATTTAGATAATAAAAAGATGCATCCTTCTAATCGGCGTTAAGCTAGCAAAGTGGACGAGATTTGTGAAGTATGTTAACTGATTCAACGTTTCATGTATACTACTTTTTTGTTAAGAAATGATAATTCTGAAGTGAAATGATCCCGTACTTTGGTTAAATGCTGTCTCGTAAGTTGATACGGGCATATGCAAGAAAGATATCTGTTCTCGGTTTTTTAAAATTCATCAGTATCTGTTATTTCTTTTAATGCTATGTAGAAATTTGCTTAAAGGTGACAGTGAGAGTATTTAATACTGAAATACTGGCTGAAAAACAGCCTTTATACTATAAGGGTGGGACGTGATTTCTAATCTAAGCGGGTTTTGTTTTCTTTAGAAAAGTTACTATTTCTCCATACAGTTAAAAAATATCAAATGATCTCTCCTGGAATAAATATTGTGGCATGATACATTTATATATCTATATATAACGTATATGCATACACACGTGTATGTAGCAAATAGTGGGATAGGATACTGGATCCTTAAATACCTTTTCTGGATCTCAGAATATTTTTGTCACTGGAAAAGCAAACCAGAAAAATCATATTTCATTTAAAGTAAATTTGCAAGAAACTACTTTGGTTATAAAACGATCCCTGATCGGAGTTCAGTTAATGCCTTAAAGAAATAAGCTATCAGTGGACTTGTGTGGCTAACATACTAATGTAGTGCCATAATTTTATTTGATAGTGGGAATGGTGTAGTGCAAACAGTAGTGCTCATAGCGATGGGGTTTTGTGAGCTCTGCAAGTACTGGATGAAAGTAATCAGTCTAGCATATGCTGGGAAAAAAAGCTTCATTTTTTTTTTTTCGATTCTTCCCTATTAGTTGTCTTTTCTTTTTGCTTTGTGCAAGGACTTAAGGCTCTAGAGGAGGTAAAAGTAAACAAACAACTTCTCCCCCCCCTCCCCGCCCCGAATCAAAACAAGCAGCGTGTTTGTCACATCTGTAAAAAAATGTCTCGGGTTCTCTTGGACAAGAACAAATCTGCGGTGTGCTTTTGTGCAAAGCGGATAATAGTAAGTTTGGAACGAAATGGACAGCAGCGCATTGTCTGCCATAAACACTGCTCCACTCTGAGCCTCCTCTCTTGAATACTGTTTTAAGGTGCCGGCTAAAATAAATAAGCGTGCTTAAACGGTTTCCGATATTTTTCTCTCTTTCTTTTTTGGTAGAGGTTGACAGAATATGTATGTATTTGTTTTTTGCGGGGTTTCGATTGGATTGCGATTTGACACTAAACTATTAAATTATATAGGGGTTACATTTAGTTTTATTGCTTCCAAGTTTATCCCGGCATAATCTAAAGTGTTCTGTTGTTTTTTCCCCCGCTTTCTTTCCTACAACGTTTCCCACTATTTCGTTTTCCTGATAAAACATTCTGCACCTCGGATTTAGTAACGCTCCTCTCCTCCGCAGTTTTATTTACTGGTCCCTTTAGTGCTTTGGGTAACAGCAGATTTGGATACGTGTTGTTTGGAACCAGCTTGCAGAGCGCACTGTGTCTGTAGCACTGTGACTACTAGGGGGTTTGATCGTAATTCACTCGGAATTTTATAGCTAGGAAAATACACACACAGACACGCTCCGCATACACGCACTCACAGAGCATTAACTATGCAGACACTCTCAGTATATCCATAATAATAAATTTTAAAATTAACTATCTGCGATTTGCCCTGCTCTGTGATTATTGCGCCTGTTTATCGAACAGCATCTTTTCTTGTTCTGGGACTGGAAAATCCACACGGGGGAAAAAAAAAAAAAAAAAGAAAAAAATCCTGGGTCTCATCCGGACGCCTTCCCTGAAACCCAGGGTGTTTTTCTTCCTGCCTCTCCCTCCTCCCCGCCTCCTCCCGGGAAGGTGGGATGCTGCGGGACCCTGGGGACCCGCGTTCCCGGGCGCAGGAGGCAGGTCGGGGCGGCCGGGCTCGGGGCGGCCGGGCTCGGCCCCCCCCCCCGCTCTCCTTCTCCTCCGCTCCGCGTCTGCCAAGCCCCTGCGAGGAAGAGGAGAAGCCCGGCCCCGGCCGGGCAGGGGGAGGGGGGGGGGAGCCCAGCAGCGCCCAAGAGTTTCTCCCTCTCGCTAACGGTCTGTAATTGTTTTCCCCCAGCAGACCATGCCTTCCATCAGCAGTGACAGGGCTGCCCTGTGCGCCGGCTGCGGGGGGAAAATCTCCGACCGTTATTACCTCCTGGCTGTGGATAAACAGTGGCACATGCGCTGCCTGAAGTGCTGCGAATGTAAACTCAACCTGGAGTCCGAGCTCACCTGCTTCAGCAAGGACGGCAGCATTTACTGCAAGGAGGATTACTACAGGTACAGCCTGCCCCCAGCCTGGGAAGGGGGGGGGGGGAACCTGCTCGCTGCCCCCCACGCCGAGCGAACCCCGTCCCAAAGAGACTGCGGAGGGGATCCGTGGGCACGCCGTCCCCGTGGGGCAGCCTGTGGGCTCCTAAAACCTCCCACCGCAGAGGGATGCTCGTAGTGGGGATGGCCCCGTGTTCTCGGGAGGGGGGCACAGCCCGGGCACCGCTTCCCCCTCCCCCCTACCCCCCAGCCTCTTTGAGGGTCCGGGGGGGCTTCAAGCAGGCGTCCCCTGCCCGGCCTCCTCGGGTTGCGAAGGGGAAACGAACTGGCCAAGGCGAGCGGAGCGCCTCTCCAGCCCTGGACGGGCAGGGCACGGAGCGGCACCCTCACCCGTGGGAAGGGCTTGCCTTCCCCCCCGCTCTGTCCCTCGCAGGGCCCGAGGGGATGGGGCCGAGCCCCGGGCACGCTGTCAGCCCAGCCGGCAGCGGGGCTGCCCCTGGCCCGGCGGCGGTGCCTGCTGCCCGGGGCCCGGAGCCTCCCCCCCGGCCCCGGGGAAGCGTGCGGGGCGGGGGTCGGTGCGTTTTCCCGGCGGGAGGTGGGAAGCGGGACGGAACCCCCTCCGGGGGTCGGAACCCGGTGGGGCGGCTCCCGGGGAGCGAAGCCGTCCCGCAAACGTCCCGGCTTTGTGCCGCTGCCCCGGCCGAGGCAGCCGGCCCGGGCCCCGCAGCCCCTCTCCCTCTGCCGCCCTCCGGG
>NW_010972742.1:564759-566520 GCF_000737465.1 Haliaeetus leucocephalus | reverse complement strand
GGGGGGGTGGTGGGGGGGATGCGCCTCTCACCGTCTCCTCTGGCCGTTCTGTTTTGCAGGAGGTTTTCGGTGCAGAGATGCGCAAGGTGTCACCTGGGGATTTCTGCCTCCGAGATGGTCATGAGAGCCAGGGATTTGGTATATCACTTAAATTGCTTCACTTGCACCACTTGCAACAAGATGCTGACCACCGGCGATCACTTTGGCATGAAGGACAATCTGGTGTACTGCCGCCTCCATTTCGAGACTCTCATCCAGGGGGAGTACCAGGTGCATTTCAATCACTCGGATGTAGCCGCTGGGAAGGGCCCGGCATTGGGAGCGGGCTCTGCCAATACTTTGGGACTGCCTTATTACAACGGCGTGGGGACTGTCCAGAAGGGGAGACCCAGGAAAAGGAAGAGCCCAGGGCCTGGGGCAGATCTGGCAGCCTACAACGCAGGTAAGAGACCCCCACCTTCCCCCAGAACAATTCAGAGGGTTTGTTTCTGTTCGCTTCCAAAGGGGGATTGCCGTTTATTTTAGCTTAAACCGTTAATAATAGTTTAGCTGCAGCATAATTATTGAGATCAAGTGCTGTCAAACTGCAATTACAGAAGCTAATATGTTAGCATTTTTCACTTCAGCTGGAAATAAAATGTTTTGAAGCGAGGTCATCTGGTTAAGGAGGGGGAGAAGGGGGAGTGTAGCCTGAAATAAAATCTGGAAACCAGAGACTGTAAGTTAGCACTTCAGAGAGCTGTGAATTTTCTTTAGTACCTACGCTCGAAGGCTGCCGATGGGTGAATTATTCTGCCCTTGTCCTGAGCTCTTGCACCTCAGACTTTTGGAAGGGAAGAGGGAGGAAGTAAGAAAGTGGTTATTTCCCAAGGACCCGCTGCGGGGGGCGGATGGGGGGGCGCAGACCGCGGGCGGGGGCTGCAGGCAGCAGGTGTCTGCAGGCGGCCTCCAGTCTGCTCCTACCGGGACGAGTTCGGCTGGAGTTTTGTTTGTCAGATGTGATGCGAAGAGCGGGGAAACTCACAGCACCCCCTTTCGAAATAAACCCTGGCTGCCCCCAGCCGCAGCCCCTGCCTCTTCACGGAGGTGGGCAGCGAGGGGAAAGGGCGCAAACCTGGCAGCAGCCACAAGCCTGCGGTCCCGACAGAAACTCTGTCCCTAGGGCTCTCTGCGCCCAGCTGCTAACTTTCTGATGTGTTTCCTCGTTTAACCTCCCCACCACCGCGGCACTGTCATTTTGCAGGCAAAGGAATTCGAGCGGTCTCCTGCTTCCCCCCATCCCCTCGCTCTTCTTCCTCCCTGTAACTGCCCACCAGAGCGGCTGTGATCACTGGGTCTGCCAGCACCGCTCCTTGTGTGCAACTGGAAAAAGTGCACAAAAGAAAATTCTTAGATCTTGATTTTATTAGAAGAATTCAAGGCGGAGGTGGGGTTTCCTTCAGACCCGAGTTTCCCGAAGCTGTGCGCTCAGCTGTTCCGTTAGACCCTGGAGACAAAACTCGTTTGCCTCTTTCCTTGGGCTGCTTCAGCGTTGTCTGCGCTTCTCCGCTGCTTCGAGCATCTTTTCTTTTTTAATCCACGAAGTTCAGACGTGTCCCATAGGGCGTAGGCTTACCTTTAGCAGTTATTTATTTATTTATCCATTTTCTCCCCAGAGAGGGCGTTAGGTGAAGGCCAAGTTGGCTGCGGTTCGGTTGGAGCCGCACCTCTGCGCGCCCCGGCTGCCCCGGGCTGGCAGCTCCGGGCTGCGGCTCCGCTCCG
>NW_010972742.1:562455-564749 GCF_000737465.1 Haliaeetus leucocephalus | reverse complement strand
CCCGCGGCGCCCCGTCTGCCCCGGGCGGGCGGCTCCGGTCTGCGGCTCCGCTCCGGGGGGGGGGACGGAGACCGAGGGGAAGGGCCGGGCCGTGGGGGGCTCGGGCTGGACTGCTGCTCCGCCAGCACCGGGGGCTTCGGGGGCGAGGGGAGGCGGCCGCGGCGGGAGGATGAGGCTGCGGGTGTTTTGCGCCTAAAGACAGAGCCACAGCAGCGACGAAATTGAGCGGTTTGCACTGAAAATGGCAGGGGGAGAAGGCGCATCTCTAAGTGGCAAACGCACCTCGGGAACAAAACTGCCAGCTATTATTGGTTTAACTAATTGCTGAATAATTTGGAAATAGTGCAGAAATCAGTAGCAGTCCCAGTGGTGAAGGCTGATGAAAGGTGTATGTAGTGTTCTCGCGAGTAACAGTTGAGCTTTAAAACATACGTAAAAATATGCGTCTTGCCCGTTTAAAAAGTCTCCTTTTCGGAGGGATTAGATTTTAATTGTCCTTCCGCTGTCTCCCTGTGCAGGGCAGATGTTCAGTTTCAAAGGACCTCTAAACCGAACCAGCGGCATCTGTCCTGGATGGGAGCACAGTCTGAGAAAGTCTTACTGCTCCCTGACTTCCTAAATATACCGTCTTTAACTGTGTTTTTTAAAATTCGTTTTCAAAATAATTGACCTCCTATTTTTGGTCTTTTAATTTTTGTTTAGAGACTGCAACTGAAGCTTAAGAGGTCTTCCTCGAGGAACCTTTGGCTTCTTTGCTTAAACTATTTATCTACTTAACTATTTACTAAACCAATAATCGACTAATTTATACGATAAGTGCCATTGATCTTGGAAATCAGACCAGGTTGCCCGTTGATGTAAAATTTCACAAAGAAGCAAATTATTGCAAAGCCTGCGACTTTGTGCCTTTTAAAGGGAAACCGTTTAAAAGCGTGATAATTTTTCTTTTATTTTTAATGGAACTTCTCATTTCCTTCTCAGAAATGCACTAGAAATGCACAATATTGTCCTCTGAGGGGATCTGTTGCTGGCAATTTGTGTGGAATACTTTGTGTAAATAAATCTACACCCAGAGGTGGTGGGAGAAGAGGGACCCGTAAACTTAGGCAGAGTCGAGACTGGAATTATTTTGTAAATTGCAGCAAATATTCATCTGCAACACGATTTGGACTGACTCTTTCTTTTTTTTTTTTTTTTCTCTCTACTTAAACAAGCCTCCGTTTGCACGGGGATGATGGGTTTTAGATGTGGATAGAGCCTGACAAGTGGAAAATAGCTTAGAAGGATGCTGGAACTTCAAAAAGATTTCTTTTTCTTTCTTTCTTCTTCCTTTTCTTTCTTTCTTTTTTTTTTTAAAGTGTGTTCCTGTGATCATAATTTCTTCTTTCACTTGTTGGAATGGAGTTTGATGGTGGTTTTTTTTTAGGTCAGTAAATCAATGGCTGAAAGCTTGCTGAACACAGAAGCACCTGTAAAGAATTCTGAATACTCCCTGTGTGAATTAGACCCCAAACCTCCCACAGCCTGCTATATTTTATTCATTTGTATCTAGCCTGTCTTTAATGTGAAGACACTAAAATATCCTCGAAAATGACAGATGTATTGCGCAGACTTGGGGCGCGACGAGCTGATAAAACACCCATAACCTGTGCAAACCGCGAAGATACTAACACATCCTTCCTTCCTTCACTAGCAGGAAGATCCAGAGCGGTTCAGTAAGAAGGTGACTGACTGTCTAGGCTAGATACACCCCCCGGGGGCTGGGGGCGGCTCTTGGCCGGGGGTCGGGAGCCTGCGGTGCGGCTGGTCCCGCTCCCCGGGCCCGGCGGCCGGTCCCGCAGCACCGGGGCTTCGGCCGGTCCCTCCCCTCCCCGCGCCCCCGGGGCCGACCGGAGCTGACCCTCTGAACGGGCTTCGTCAAAAGCCTGAGGTTGGGTTTTGGTTTGGGGATTTTTTTTTTTTTTTTTTTTTTTTTTTTTCCCCTGACGAAAACGGGAAAAGCCTGGAAAGTTTTGAAGAGCGAATTTCTCTTTCTCTCCTCCTTCCCCCTGGGACCAAAATCTCAGCAGCAGCTTTCCTGCGAGTGCGGTGGCAGAGCGAGCGGACGGGAGTCGCAGGTTAAAAACGGATGTCTCGCAGCGATTTCCTAAGAAAAATCAGAGTTCCCTTCTTTCCCCCCTCCTCCTGCTTCTCTCCCTCCTCCTCCTTCCCCCCTTCCCCCCCCGCCGTAGTCACCTTTTGCGCTCCCGCGGGCGCGGAGCATCTGGCCCCTCCCCGGGGGACTGGGGCTGGGG
>NW_010972742.1:536366-562244 GCF_000737465.1 Haliaeetus leucocephalus | reverse complement strand
TTCCCCCGGCCCGGCGGGCAGCGAGAGGAGCCCGGCTCGGCCGGGGCTGCCCGGGTTAATCGCGGCGCTCAGGGAATTACCGCGCACTCGCACCGGCTATTCAGCGCCATTCAATTGGCTTAATTGAGGGGAAAAAAAAAAAAAAAAAGCTCCCCCTCCGCCGCTGGCTCCTCCCGCAGACCCCGGGGCCCGGCGCGGCCCCTCTCCGGACCCTTTGTTCTCCGGCCCGGGCCACTCTCTCCCCCTAGAGGCACCGCGGCCCCGGGGCGGGGGGGCGGCCCGGACCCCCGGGAGGCAGCGGGACACGCAGCCCCTTTTGTCCGAGGAGGCTGAGGAAGGCCGGTTCGGGAAGGAGGGTTCCTAATCCCAGCTCTCCTCCTCTCTCGGCGCCTTGTGATGCTCAGCCCGGAATACGGCCGCTCCCTGAGACGGGCCGCCTCCCCCTCTTCCAAAAACGCCTCTTGAAATGTCAAGGTTGAGGCAGCGCTTTCTGCGCCTGTTGCCCCGAGGGCTGGGCAGAGGGACCCTCCTTCCGATGCTGCCTTTCGGTAGCAGGGAGGGGACCTTGCCTGCTCCAAGTGCCGCAGCTTCACCCCTTTCAATCCCAGTTGTGGTGAGGAGTTCAGGCGTCCGCCTTCTCCAACTGTCTTCTCCTTCCACCAGGGAGAAAGACTCTGTCTCTGTTCCTGTCCCAAGTACGGTTCAGAGGGCTCTGTCTCACTTTTGTCCCCTTCAAGGATGCGGGTCCCACAAAGTCCTTTACACACTCCTGCAAACAACAATTAAGGCTGCACCCCTGCCCAGCCTGGTTAATCACAAGTTCCCTCTCCAGGCAGCAGAAGGTTAAAACACCCCCTTGACTCTCTTATTACAGAAGGAAAGGGGAGTATGTTCCTGAGCCACTGAATATGGAGAGCTGATGCATGCACCAAATGTGTCTCTTGTTTCATCGTTCTTTCGGAATCAGGATTAGTTTGCTTTCTTTTTGGGTAATTTAACATGTCAAACACAAGCTACTAAGAACAAAAGTTCCCCCAAAGGAAATTCCTCTTTGCCATCTTCGTCATGTGCCATGTACTTAGCGACCTACTAACTACTAAGCGTGTGCTTTGCCCCGAATCCTGACATGTTGGGGGGATGATCTGACGATCTGACTGCGAAACAGTGCTCCCAAGTTTTCTTCTTCAAATAGCATTTGTTACAAAGATAACAACAGCATGTCCTGCTTTACACTCATGTTGCTGTTTTTAGAGATGGTATTATGCATTATCCTGCTGAGGATATTTTGGTCACCAATACCAAAATACAATGTTGTAATCTTAGGTTCTGGTGATGCTCTCCGTGGACATCACCATCTTGTGGCCAAGTGGACATTTGGATCGTGGTGCTAATGGAGGAGGCTGTAAGAGCTGGCCACTGGTGAGACCAGCCGAAGGACAGGAGGGCAATGGCCTGGACATGGGGACTGGGGAAAGGCGCAAGGGCCTTAGAAATGTTCTAGGGTCAAAAAAAGAGAGTTGGCACCACTTCGGAATTTGTTTTATCACAAAATAGGAATGAAACATTAGTTAATTTAAGACTCCTCTATTCGACCAGAATTTTACCAATTGTATTTCTGAACTCCCAGCAGGAGCTCTAGATGCTGGAATGGAAATTGAATGGAAATCTTACACATGGATAGTTCAACAATTCCTTTGGGAGATACATGGGGACACCACAAAGGAACAGGGAGGAAGTGCCTGAAGAACTGAGGGTTGCGTGAGGAGCACCTACAGTGTTGGTCTTACACCATGATGCCTTTTGCAGAAACTCCTCAGCACTTAAAACCTCCACATGCTTACACCTTTGGCCCGTTCTGTATCTCTGTGTCTGCAACGTCCATAGACGTTTCAGGTTCTGAGAGAGATGCATACAGTATTAGACCTAATATAACAGGCTTTTGAAGATGGTGCCAGGCACCAAAACCAAATACGAGAGGGGAGTTGGCACTAAGCAGGAATATTTATGTCATATTGGGTGATGCCTGGGGGTACCGAAAGCACTTGCGCAAGACAATGAACAGCAGACACCCTCGTGCACTTTAAAAAATCTTTACTATAACTTTCTTCATAGAAAAGAACAATATTTTGCCAGTCACAAATGGTACATGTTTACTGTCATTTTAATACTATTTTTATTTAGTAGATGAGGAGGTAAAAATATGAGAAATTCAAAGAGTAAATTGTTCATTGTCTTATTAGTGCTTGATGAAAAGCTGATACCCTCATTCCATTCTGGGATGGTTTAGAATCACTTTTACTTCCTTGGATCCTGAACGTATCTCATTCTCTATGGAACAAGTTAAAATCCAACCACTTGCAGCCCTAGGGTTTGTTTTGTTGCATATTAACATGAACAGATCTCAGTCCTTCAGACAGAGATTTTGATGCATTTCCTCCTATGTCTCTGCCTTGTTATTTCTGGGAGGGTTTGAAAGCATTTAAGATAACACACAGAGGTCTTTTCCATTACTAACATCTAAAATTCTGTGAGTACATTTTAAAACCAAGCACTGCTTGGTTTGACATTTCCATAATAGAATTTGCTATCAGCAATATAGTTTCAGTATTCTTTACATCAGGAATTGTAGCTACGAAGGAGACTGGAGCATGTGGGATGACCCCAGTTTGGCAACCAGATCTCAGTTCTTCAACCAGAAAAGATTTTGCTACTTTCCATCCAGCTCCATTAATACTGCATTTTTGCTATCTCCTTTAAAGCCTTTTAAATTCAGGTGCTTCCAGTCTTTCCACACCACAGGAAAACAAGCAGAAATGCTTCTTATTGCTAGAATTTGGCACAAGATACTTAGGTCTGGAAAGGATTTATACAAATGTACGCACATGCATGCACACACGCATACATACACACACATTTATATATACAGTACATTTTTTTTAAGCTGTTTTTTAAATTATAGGAGTACAGAAACACATAGAAAAGTTTAGGGCTTCAGACACTTTCTACGTATCTATTAAACAAACATGCTTTTGGTCTTAAAGCTGAATTTTTGCAGGCCTTGCTCTATATTGTGCCATTATCTTTTTAGAAGGTTTTGAAAAGCTAAAGTTTGCAAAGCAGCTACTGTACATGCTGCAAAACTGCTCTTTATAGAATCTGTATGCATTTTGACTTATGAGTACATGTATTTTATGTATATTTTTTAAAACTGTTTTTAATGTACGCCTTTCAGGATTTGTATGTTTTCAATAGGGCTGAAAACCTCTGATGGATAGCATGAATTTAGAGTAAAACTATAAAGACATGTCTATGAGATGTACTCAGTTGTAATGAACCAGCAGTAATGGACAATTGAAAACAAATCTGTTTATGTGTTTAAGAAATTCACCAATAATTCACTTTTTAAAATATTTTTTTTTCTAATTTTTTGCAGGCAACATAGAACAGAGATAGTAGTCATTTTTCATTACTTTTAACATAAAACTTAAAGGAAATTAAAAGGGAGCTGTAGATATTGGAACAGAAAAAAGCAAATTAATGACAGTTTCTCAGAGCTAATTTTCAGTTATATCCCTGATTTAGTGGATTTAAGCTCGGTCCTTAATGTTATTTTAAGTGTTTTTCTATGGTTTACTGTATGCACAAATAAATGAAAAACTACTTTTGGTCTATGAGATTATTTTGCTTGGCATTCAACATTTAATACTACTTGACAATTATTATAATGTTCCTTGCTCATAGACTTCCTTTACAGGCTTTACGGTTGATTTATGCAAATGTATCAATCAGTGTCATTCAGTGATTTCAAAAGGATAGAACAGAATTGATCATTCAAACTAGTATTTGCAAATACTTTTTTAAAAAAAGGAAATATAAACATTTAAATAATTAAAAAGATATTTTTAATTTGGCATGCCAGTGATGCATTGTATTAACAGCTTTATTTCTTTAGCTAGTCAAATTATAGTCATAATTTGCTGTCTGGTACCCACAAACTTTATTTCTTTTATGGTGTTTCATTTAATGGTCTCTCTTGTACTCTACAGGGTTTAGTTTGATGGCGGAAATAATTATAATTTTAACTGGTCTGTTCCATCGAGATTTAAGTGGACTGTATTGTACAGCTTGCTTTGTACGTTACAATGCAATTTATAGTGATACAAAGTACATTAAAACACTTTACAGAGTTGAGGACAGCTACTGTCCTACAAGCAGAAAGTGGAGGAAAGGCTGTGTGGAGATGGAGGGAAGAAAAAAGGAAACAGACCTGACATTTTAAAAGCCATAAAGAGGCAGGTGAGGGTCCTTGCAGGCTGGTTATTGTAAGGGAAAAATAGAAGATGCAGAAATGGAGGGGAAGGCAAGTAGGATTTGTACCAGTACAATACATGCCATGGTATGTTATTTTAATTGCTGCACTCAGATGAACTGCAAACAATGTTGGTCACAGAGCAATAGATTTACACGCCTTTCCCTCTTGTTGCCTTAAGCTTTAAGTTGCAATGAAAACGATGGTGACCACCTGGATAGAGACCAGCAATACCCCAGCAATCAAAAAACAAAGCGCATGAGGACATCATTCAAACACCACCAGTTGCGGACAATGAAGTCATACTTTGCTATTAACCACAATCCTGATGCCAAGGACTTGAAACAGCTAGCTCAGAAAACTGGCCTGACCAAAAGAGTTCTTCAGGTAAGAAGAGCAGTCTTTTGTCTTGAAAAGTAAATAAAATATCAACTTTATATTTAAAATGCCATGGGTTTTGCTGATTTTCAAGCTTTTCTTAATCATTCATACATTCTGTGAGACTTCAGTTAAATCCTAGAAAGTATGGGAAAAGTTATTTCTTTTCAGTTTCTCAAAAGCAGATCACTTGGGTTCTAACTTTTAATGACAGTTATGATGCTTTGGGGCCCTACTTGTTTTCCTATAGTTAGTTAATTCTGGTGCATGTTTTAGCTTCCAATCTGCTGCAAGAAAAGGTAAATTATTTTAGTTAGTGTGTTCACTGTAAATAGAAAGCTGTTAATTTAGAAATTACTGTGAATGTTTACCTTTATAAGAAATTAATCAGCAGTTTGAATTTATTTTATCAGGACAATATCTTTTCTTTCATAAGTGAAGTGGACATAAATTTAATTTTTCAAAGATGAATTTTTAATTCATAGTTTAGTAACTTAGCATGAAAGGAGACTGCATTTTAAAAGTACTTTTTCTCTGAAAGATGGATTTTTCTTGCTTCACGGATATACTCTCCGTTTGAACTCTTATGGGAAGCAAAGGTGAGAATATTAGTTGATTCAGCTCCATTTTAATTTATAGTTCTGATTCAAGAAGTCAGTTTTAATGGGCACTTATCCAAATAACTATACCTAAATTTGGGCATATAGGAGTCATGGCATCCTAAAATTTTTAAATGGGTCTTAATTGTAAAAAATGGTTTGTGAACTTCATAGAGACAGGTAGGGCTCAGAGACAGTCTCCTGGGAAAGCATCGTGGACAGCTCTTGCAAATTCATAGGAAAGTGGAGGGCAGTAGACAAAAAATATTGAGAAAAACTGAATTCACTGGAGAGATTCTGGACCTTACAGTGTTAATACCTAACAGAAGAAGGAATAAAGGTTTTGTAGGCTTCCCAGTAAAAACTACTAATGAAAAACCATACGTAATTACTTCTCTTGGCTACATCCTCCATAGCTGGATTTTTTTGGGTTTTTATGAGGCTGATTTGTGGTGGTGGAACAGATTCCTCTGATATAACTAGCACACATCCTAACACTTGACGTAGTGTCTCTTATAGCAGCTCTCCTTTATCCATGCACATGGGCGAAATAATTTACTGCACTTGTCTATCCTTATTTTGATAATTCTCCTTTATTTTACCCTCAGAGTTTAGACACTTCAGTAATATCTATTCTGCCCATTACAGTGCACTCACACCTGAATTATCTGAGAAATTTCACACAGTGCATTAAGAAATGAGATCAGTGTCTAGAAAGTGTCTTTCTCTTGATCATCTTTCTGTTCTCTCTCCTCACTCCACACCAACTTTGACTTCCATCTCTCTCTTCCCTTTTCACCTAATGGGTCTTTCCTTCCATCTTTTTTCCAAGTTATTATCTCTGTTTCTTCCTTCCTTTTCAGAATGTATTTCCCTGTCTCCAAAACTGGACTCCACATCTTCATTACACTTCAGTTCCTCTTTCAGTTTCTTCATTGCTTTTGTTTCCATCTTAAACATATCACGTCTTGCAGTTTCAAGGTGCATAGTGGTTCCTCTTTTTTCGTAGCAGACCCTTACAATTCCACTAAACTTTTTTTATCGTTTCGGTAATTGGTGTTTCACTTCTTTTACTTTCACCATTAAATACTCCTTTATGCCTGGTCTCCTTTAGCTGAAGAGTGGTGGAAGATGATAGTTGGTGGTGAGGATTGCACCCGGAGGATGATGCTGTTAGTGGCAATTCAAGAAAATGACTCAGAGTGACACTTTGTCCAGTATCACTTGAGTTTTCCTGTCTGTTACGAGCACACTCTACTCCATGGTCCTGGACTTTTTGTTTGAAAATTAATTTGGGCCATGAAAAAAACAAACTTGGGGTTTTTTTCAATTTTAGAATTTTTGTGCCCAATTGGTTTATCTCTAACCTGTGAGAGGCAATTTTTCAAACACTGAAGTTCACCTACATGAGTTTCAGGGATGCTCTTTGCTGGGGAAAACTCTTCGTGATGTTGGTTACTGAGATAGTGTCACTTGTTAATGCTTTTGAGCCAGAAAGGTTGGCATTCTGTCTGTGTCATTTATTGAACACGAAGTAATCCACTGATACTATTGATCTAAACAAGCATCATTAGTATTAGTCTGTCTTACATACCAAAGGCGCATGGACTCCCAGGCGTACGTGCATGCTTGCCAGTAGTAAATCCTCCGCATTCCCTATGTTGTTATTAGGGGTCTTTGTAAGCTGTTGTATTTTCTGTATGTTCAGATCTCAGTTCAGCTGATGAAGGATTGTGGCTCTTTGTATATAATTAATAGAATACATTTTAATAGAAAATGCAAGGCAGCAGATCAGGAGAAACAGATTATCTCGTTCTGAAACCAGTGTACTTCCCTAACACACGTAGTAGAGTTCCCAGTGATTTAGGAAACAGCCATAGTGCCCTTGCTATATAGGCAGTCCCACATAACATGTAATGAGGGCACTTTGTTTGTAGATGAGCACAGAATTTGACCGTATTCTTAACAATCTGTGATATCAGATTTGGAAGACCTGACTTCTGTCTTTGCTTTATATACTATTAGTCATCAGCTACACATGTCCAGAAGTGGAATGGCATGGAAATGTAACATACCGCTTCATGAATTACATTTCCTTCAGTGGCTTTGTAATGCAGACTATTTTCTGTAAGTAGCCACATTCGAATCACAGTAAGCCTATTTATATTTTTAACCCCTATTTTTATTTATTTTCATTCCAGTTTAGCTTTATATTTGCAATTTAATTCATACACCTCTTGTACTGCAGCTGGGGAACACAAACCCATTATTGTAAGCTATCATTCATAGCTAAAGTGACCAGCTAATTGTGAGCTAACTAACTGGCATAAATGTTCCTTTTCTGAGAATTGATCTTCCTTTTTGTGAGTTTAGAAAAGGAAGGTGGAAATAGATAGCCCTAAGAAGATACTGTTTGCTAGCTATAGGTATGCACCTCTTCCATCCGTGGGAGTCTGGAATATGATTATTCATGGCAAAAGCAGTTTAGGAACATAAAGCATTACTTTTCAGTGGGTTTTGTACACTGCTTATTCTTTCTTGAATCACTCCCCACTAAAGTTGCTGTGAAAACCCTGTGAGGATTACTGCATGCATTTGGACTTTGCTAATTCAGTTTCCAGTAGTCAACAAACATGAAGAATTTTCACAATCGTGCGTGGGTACCCTGCGCTACCTTTCAGTGAAGGTTTGCTTTAGGCTAGCATACTGCAGACTCTTTACCAAGCCCTCAGTCATGAAATATCCCATAATTCCCCTTTAACTGTGTGTTTACTGATTACAACAGAGTAATCAGAATGTGTGTGCAATGAGTGAATGTAGTTTGCTTTATGGCGCAACATCTTTTATATTTTTGTTTCTCCGCTTACTAGTTAGTAAAATCCAGTAAACCTAAATGTCTCCAGGTAGCTGTGTGAATGAGGAAAACTGTGTTTAAAAATCTGTTTCTAGCAGAAGCTATTCATACAACTAATATGTAACAGTTGCAACAATGGAGGTGTTTGTTACAAACAAGAAAATAAAGTTATCGAAAGTGATTAGATTATCTCATTCACCGCAGCATCCAGATCCTTTAACATACTAAGCATATATATTTTCAATACTTCCCTATCATACGGAGATGTTATTTTATTCCTATTTTACTTGATGGAGACAATGAGTTAGCTGCACAGATCACTGAAGAGATAGTATAGTATTTTAACCGCAGTAAATATTATTCTGCCTAGCTGCTGAGTTGCCCAGCTACAGGCATCCGGCCCCACTAATCAGAATGTGGTAGCATCAGTGGTGGGTCTCGCAGCTGCTTTTATTTTTCAGTGGGAGTTTTGGTCCATATTTTCCCCTTTGATTTGAAATAGCTCAGCCTTATAATGATACAGTTGGACAGGAAAACACTAAATACTTCCCAATGATTTTGCTTGTTCCTCAGTACTGAAGACCAGATTCCTGATTGTGTAATTGATGTGAGATAAGTCCTTCTGGAACAATTCTTTCAGTTATGTATGTCAGGGTTATTATTTCTTTACTTTACTGTAATACCGTTACAGGTGCAGGGCCTGAATTGCCAATGTGAGCATACAGCACTACTGCCATTCTGCATGGGCAACCCTGGCTTGCCCGCTCTTACACGCTACTTTGCGCAGCTATAAGTAACGACACGGGGCAGTAAAGAAGCAGGCCTACAGTCCTACAACCCAGAAAACAATAGTTTTAATTCTTTCACTACTCTTCAACGTGAAGTCTTTGCTGAACACTGTCGTATCTTAAGTGCATACCAGAATATCACTATTGCGATAATTATGTTATCCCTTTCTATCATAAGACAAGGTATTTTCAGAATTTCAATTAACAAATATTTAGATGTCTTTTCAGTAATAATATGAATATTTATTACTGGACAATTTTAAAGAGCTTTATAACCATTAGCTGATTAACCTTGACAATATCTCAGTGAGGAAGGAAATGAAAGTAGTCATAGAAGCTCTATTTTTTAATAATACTTAGAAGGTTATGTAATATTTTCTATGCCTAACATGAATTACCACTATTAAAGAGAGAATGAACCATGTTATATGTGCAGCTCCTGAAGGCAGCATGAATGGTCGTTGGTAAGGGCATCTGAGCACAGGTTTTCATATTTAATGGAGGATAAAGGGGAATACATAAACACCAATAATCCTGCTCACTTTTCTTTACATACTACGTTTCAAATCACAAACAGAAAAAATACCATAGAGTCTCTCGCCCTGTTAAGGTTAAGAAGCAGTTGGACGTTTAGGAACAATGTAACTAAACAAAATAGTTATGGTGCCTTCTACAGTTTTACACAATTAAACAAGGAAATTGTTTTGTGAATAGGAATGGGAATGTTACTTATATTTGGGACTACTGCATATATAAGTATGTATATTTTTAATGAACATAAGTGTGAAATTACACAGAAGTATGTGTATATGCAACTGGACTAGTGTTTTTTTCTGTTCTGTTTTATTACTTAACTATGGTACACATACATATCAACAGTGGCAGTCTCTAAGCTTCCATTTCACCTTCGTATGTGTTATCCTTTTTATAATTGCTAGAAGGTATATTAAAAAAACCCAAACTCAAATTACTTTGTGGGATGAATACAAATTATCTTTTACTGAAAGGTAAAAAAATCCCATAAATGTTCACACGGTTGTTTTTTACCATTCCTAACTAGTTGGCGCTTGAGACTTTGCGGCTTGAATGACCAGAACAAACTGGTTTGCTTCACTTGCATCCCCTGCACACAAGGCTCCTCACCTCGCTCAGAACCCCACGCACACAGTTCCACACCTCCCTTCTTGCGTGGCTCTGAGTGAACAGTCATAGGAGAGGACACTGGTTGTGAAAGTGTAAGGCAAAAAGACCACATTTGGGTTTGCCTGATTTTGACCACATCGCTGGCCTTTAATGGGTTTACCACTCTAATGAGCTATGTTATAAAATCATCAGTGTATTTTTACCTGTGCTAGTTTAGGAGAAGATTTTTGTTTTCTTGTCATATATGAAACAGACAAATAGCCTTTAAAGCAAGTGTTTTAACAAAGGGAATGCCAACATAAACTGTTTTAAAATACTGAGCTTTCAGAAACAGGGACCTGTAGGGATGTGATTTATGCACAGCCCATGAATGCAGATCCTATGGCCACTGCTAGAATTTGTGCCTGAGGATTACTTCCTCGAGGCATCCCCTGGAGAGAGTGTGAGAGAGAGGGTGTGCACCTTAAAGACCCTTGGCTGGGAGAGAAAGCTTTCCAGAGAAAAAGTAAGAGTGCTCAATAGGTGGATTTGGGGCTGAGCATCCACAGATGAGAAGAAAACCAGTCAGAGGAAAAACAGCTGAGACATGTTCATCAGTTCTAACTGCAGCTGGCAAGCTGAGAGTGCAAGGAGAACGCCTTACAGGACTGCTCGTATTTATGTATTGCTCCTCCGTTAGTGGTCTGGCTTAAAGCGGATCCTATGGCGGGGGCCGTGCTGTTTCAGAGGTAGAGGTCAGAACTTCTGTACAGGTTGGTGTTGCCTCGTGAGTTCCACGCACTCAGTTTCCCTGTACAGGCCACAGAGGAGAAATCTGATGGAGGTACTGTATGGCTATGAGGATCCTTTCTCTCGCTCAGTTCCTTTCTCCGACAGATACAAAGATGATGAGGCTCATTGCATCTGGAATGGAAAGACTTGGTCCTATTCCTTGTAGCAGGTCAACGTGAGGACAGTAGGATCAAGACTGAGTCCATTGTAAAGAATGTAACAATGACAAAGGCCTTCTGATAAATAAGCACAGTGAAATTTCAGCTGGTTTGTAGCAGTAAAATCACTTGGTATCAACATACGTCAGGTTGAACATGGGGTATTTAACGACATTTTCAAGTTTAGTCAAAGTAATATGGTGTACCTAGGTTTCATGCAAGTTTCACGAATGCATTTTATTTATCTATTTTCAAATAGGTCAGAAAAATATTTTATCTTTAAACAAATCCAGCAGGCAGTGGAAAGCATTATTAACTTGAACCTAAACACTGAAATTTAACTGAGAAAGATGAAGTCATAGCTTTTGTCCTTCACTCATAGATAATAATCAGATAACGCAAGAAGTAGCAATCTTGGAAAAATTTCTGTATGTGGATATAATTTCTACTGAAATGACAGTTTTTAATGCAATGTGGGTCTTTAACACCATTCAAGTCTCTTTTCCCGACATCATTCCAGTACTGAAAACATTTGAAAAAGGAGACTGTCATAGGCGAAGGGAGCTGAAGCATTTGAGAAAGAAGAGTAAGAGAAGAGTAAGGAAGAGGGACAGTCCTTTTAGAAAAGTGAGAGCATTGCAGACACCAAGACATGAGAAAGTTCCTGGGAGAGCTCTCAGGGCCCGCAGAGAGGCAGGGTGCTGTGGTCTGTGTCACCTGCTGCTTACGATGGGAGATGGACTTGAGATACGAGGGTGCCGAAACTCGTTATTTTATATTCATCAGATGCTTGATGTCTGCCTCATCCAGACAAATACTTCTGGGATTGAGGGCAATCAAGGATTCATGCAGGCTGCCAAATTTCTAAGCATCTTTATACATAGCCTGCACAGAAAGACTCCCGTCCTCCGTCCTTAGTCCACTCCTGTCCCAGGCAGACTGTTTATACAGGATTGCAGGAGAGGGAAAGAGGAATGCTTTACAGGCATGCAGAGGACACTTCTCATCACTGGGGCTACTTTTCTAACATGTTACCAGTAAAAACATCTTCCCAATTCAAGTGTTGGTGAATTTGTGAATATGCTTTTGCTTTTTTAAACACTGCAGCTCTTTAAATGCTACCCTGTTATATTAAACTATTTCAGGTTTGGTTTCAAAATGCTCGAGCCAAATTCAGACGGAACCTCTTACGTCAAGAAAACACAGGGGTGGATAAGACTTCAGACTCAACACTCCAAGCAGGGACCCCATCAGGTCCTGCCTCAGAAATATCCAATGCCTCCATGAGTCCATCCAGCACTCCCACTACTTTAACGGACTTGACTAATCCTACTATGCCTACTGTGACATCTGTCTTGACATCAGTGCCCGGAAGTCTTGAGGTTCATGAATCTCGAAGTCCTTCACAGACAACTCTTACAAACCTTTTCTGATGACTCTTTCTTAATAATTTCTTTAAAAAAGAAATTATTCTTAGCTGAAATTCCAAGTGTATTTTAATAGAGGCTTTGAGCAACTGACTAACCACGATTAGGATCTCTCCTAAAAAACAGAAGGAAATGTAGTGTTCTGGTATTACGGAGTATGGACTGAAGAATAACTTGGAAGATCTATTGCAACACAACATTTGTGTAACTGTACAGTTTTGTGGACTGAGCAAGGGAAACAGCAATTAATTTAAGTTGGCTAAAGCTTCTGTATTTTCAAAGACTGCCATGTGCCTTATATACTGTTTTATCTACATTCTTTGGATTCCATGTCCACTTCTCTCTTTTTCTCTCTGTATATTTATGACCAGGGCAAAAATGTTAAAGAGTTTGTTACTTTGAATAGTCCTAAGCCTTTCATTGGTTGCTTTGTTGTTTTAGAATTTTAAGGTCGAAGTCTGTTCGAATACCAGAATTTGTAAAATCTAACCAGTAATAAAACCACTTATGGAAACTACTTGGTAATGGCTGCAGTTACATTTAACACTAGTGTCACAATCAAGATAGGCTGGTTGTATTTAAAAGGATTAGAAAACTGCACTTCAAACACAGTACCTGCCTAGGATGAACTCTAAATATGATGTATACATTCCTCCTGTTCCTGAAGTATATATGGGTGAGAAATCCAGCTTGTGCAACAGTCTAGCTATCTTCACTGTAGAGAAATAAATAACTGTTAGGTGCAGGTAGAAGTTATCAGATAATGTTAAAATTCAAACAGAAAAACTATACTTAATTTTGCTGCGTGAAAGAAACTTGCCTTCAGCTAGCATTTATGAAAACAATCTTGCTTTTGTGCAAGAGATGGCTTGTCCCATTTCATGGAGGAGGCAAGCGGGGTATCCAACACAATCAGTTCATTACAGAGGTGGACGCTGGGTAAGGTTTTCCCCAGGAAAAAGGCAGAAGTATTTCAGGTTATTTTGCAACACTGGTGGGCAAAGTCGAGGCAAAATTATGTTTTATAAAGTCACAGCCTTACATTTTTTGTAATGCTTGGAAGGAATAAAAAGCCAAGGAAGAATATGATATTATCGATACTAATAAGAGTGGTTATTCCTTTAACAATTATGGACCTTTCAATACAATTGAATTCCTTCTCCCTAAAAAATCTGTGCAGAATATAACTCATATTTTGAGTTTTTTCCTGTTGTTTTTAAAGATGCTTTTCTGTAATTAAAGAAATACCTCAGCAAAGTTTAAATATGTATAAGAACGAGTATACACTATGCTGTTTGCCCAGTAGTTTTATAGATTTTGAGTGGTACATAAGATGCATATGGTTGTTCCTTTTCAAACCTGTTACAATCTGTTTATTTCAGTCAAACGTTAAGTTGTGTGTGGCTAGCTCTCTAAAACTAATCCATCGTTCCCATTGGATCAAAATTGCTAATAGATTATTCCAAATAAACAGCAAGATAGGTGCTGAGATTCGTGTTCTTTGCCCTTTTCAGTGCATTGAAGATGATTTAGTAGGCCAGACTCTTTGGTAACAATGTTTTGGTTTTAAAGGCCCTACATTTATTCAGCTTTCTCAGCTGAAAATTTGCCATTCTTGTGCAAGCCAAATTCCTATCGAGATCAGTGAGAGATCTCAGAGCATGAGGACTGTGGGATAGAAATGCTGACATAATTAGGTCATTTATTAACCTTTTTTTACACTTCAGCTTAAAAAAACCCACAGGTGAGTTACCTGAAAAGCAAGATAGTCCTAAAAAAATTATAACTAGCTAAGATCTGTGAAAGCGATTACGTTCTGGTCACTAAGACCAATAAGCTAGTGTACTTCATTAAGTTTATGCACAATGATGAAACATTAAAAAATATAATTTGGTTTGAATTAATAACTGTTACAGGTTTGTCCAAGGCATTTTTCCTCATAATATAAATGTCTAATAAGGAAATTGTGCTGGTTAGTGGACTGTAAAAGAGTACATATCTGCCTTTCAAAGATATTCAGACACAGAGATTCTGCTGTATGTAATGTTTTGTTCATTGTCAATTACCTTGGAGATTTTTTTTTTTTTGACATGCTTAGCTAGATCTTTTCTTGATTTAAAAGGCAATGTTGGTCCACTGTTACATTGATACAGCCCATAATTAAAAACCCTGTGTATTAACCTGTAAACAGTTTTAAAAAACTGAATCCTGAATTCTTAAGTGTTACGGAAAATGTAGCGGATAACAATTCAAATGGTTCTTTAAAGTTGCAGTGCTATTATTTGTGATCTTGTATTTTAACTACCTGAATCCACATGGATGGAAATACCTTTCAAATCAATTTTCAATATTGCCTTTCCAAATAACTGACATTTATGAAGGGGAATACTCTCGTGTTAATCTTATCTAAAACCTATAAGAGACAATTAGAGAAATTGTCTGGTTTAATCGAATCAGGGATTTTGCATATAAATAAGAGACAATATTCTATGTAGGGTCTTTATGTAGGTGCATTAGGATTCACTCACTGGCTCCAATGACCTATGTTGTCCCCATGATTGTTTCAATCCTGTGGTATTGTTTGGTTGTTTAGAGCTTGTTGGTTTTGAATGCTGTACATTTTTTTACTACTGCAATCCTAATGTTTCTTCACATACTTGTACAGTTCCACATTTGATGTATTAGTCTGAAATTCTGTTAAAAACATGAACAAAAATGGAAATGATATTTCTTTGGAAGTGTATTTTTACTGTATATCTAATTTGAACTAGTTGAACATACTTCTTTACATTTTGCATGATAGGTGTGTAGTTCATTTTTTAAATATGAAAGAGAGTTAAGAATAACTTAGAATGAGAATATAATGAAACCTATACAAATATGGAAAATACATACAATGATTTGCTACTTTTTGACTCAAGAAACTTTTTGAAATACATTTTACCTAGTTTATTTAAGATAATGCAGATATTTTGTCTTTGAGTTCATACATAATACAGACTATAAAAGGGGATTACACATTAGAAAAACTTTCAAGTCACCTTGGTACTCAACAGCACGCTGGATTGTTCTGTCAAGCAAAGATAAAAGATATTTGATTTTAAGAATGCTGAATAAATATATTTTGATCTACAGTAGAGAGGGATAGCATTACTGGAAGTAATATATAATCACAACTTAAAATTTATTGACACTATTAATAGCTACATTTCATAAAACTTATTTTGCATTTTAATTATCTAAGTTTGGGAAGAGAAGACTAAGGATCATTATACTAATGAAGAAGCTGAATGCCTGCCCTGGAAGCAAAAGTCAATTTATCAAATATACTATGGATGGAGAAAGTGCCTCCAGGATGTTTTGGTTTCCAAACTATCTTTTCTTCCTAGCTGTTAAAAAACCCCCCATATTTAGAGCACTTTCCTATAACTGTTTATTATTTTTTTTCTGTTGGAAGGTAGAGTAAAGCTTAGGCACTTGTAATAATAATCTTCATCTAAAGGAAAAGGAGAAAAAAAAACACAAATCAAAATAAGAATCAGGCTTCATACTTGGGCATGATGATAGCAAAGACATCCAGGTGACTAAAAGAAGTTCCATGTGTACATGCTTATGGTCTTCACAGTGACTTAATAATGCTTGGGAGGAAAGATTTTAATTGAAAGTAGGTGAATTATGGGTTTAGTGGTTTGGGTTTTTTTACTTCAGAAGGCCAGGACTAATTACATAACTCTGCTGCCGTTTTTTTAAATGAAATTTGATGTAAGTTACCATTAGGAAGGGTCGTAACGTCAAATATAGTGTGAAGAGATAAACCCAGACATTTTAAGGATTTTTTTTTTCCATTTTCTGTTCTTTCCATCATTTTAACCCTGGTTCTTCTCCAGGACACATCATGAACTGCTGGCAATAGGCTCAGTTTACTTTAATGAAGGGTAGATCATCTTCCTGCCACACAGTTTATATCCTCCTGCTTACGTGCATTCTGCATACTGACACTGGCAAACACTTCTCATTTACCTTACACCGTTTGACTGTCCACAGCTTCTACAGTGTGAATCCTTCAACCAGCTGAATGCTTCAGGGGAGTTTTTTCCTACCTCTGCAGGAATTTATCCCTTCTGAATAAGGAGGATTTAAACCATTCCTGGCAGCAATTCATTTATCCATAGCTAAAATAATGATCTGTAAAATGAATGGCCTATGCATTTCTGAGATCGCTTTGACCTGCATTTGAAAAGGCTACAGGTGAAATATATGTGCAACATGTCCAATTCACATCAGCAGCCAGGGTTTGGATGGGTGTGAAATGCTTGTGCATCCACTGTTTGGTGCATACAGGTACGCAGTCGCCAGCCATCTGCATTTCTGCTTTCCAAGGTTATAATACTACACCTCGCTTTCCAGACTTTCAAGTCCTTTTTGTCTTGTCCTGCGAGTGAGTTGATTGGAGCTCTGCTTAATCCCATACTTCAAATAATTTTGCCTGAGTCTGCAGTATCATTGCTTAAAAAAACTAAATATAGCAAACCACAAACATCATTCGCACCCTCCCATACATTGCCTTTAAGGCTGCTCAGGGTCTCTGGTATGATACATCACTACCCCTGTAGGCAGAAGGGGCTACATGGATCGTGGTCTGTTCTCATTCTAATTAAAGAGAAGCAAAGGAATAAATATTAGATTCTTGATCCACAGTGAATAAAAATGTGTTTTAAGAGTATCTTAGGACTGGCAAATCACTATAAAGAGGGAATAAAGAGGGCATATTTTTGACACGCAGGAAGCTGCCATGGTTATGAAGACAGCAGCGAAGCAGCTGGACTCTGAGCGCTCATGTTTTCACTTCCATAAGTGGAGAGACAGTCTTTAGTTCATTACAGGCTTTAGCTAGGATGCTTAAAGTGATGTGGAAAGTGAAGAATCAAGTTTGACTCTGTCATAACATTAGGTGAGTTATCAGTAATTTGTCTGAAAAGTCACCGGGCGAAAGATGGCTGCGCCGAATAGCAGAGTGATGCTTTTTACAGTAAATACGCTGCGAATGAAGCATTTATCCCCTCGTTCTGCTGCTAGGAAGGCATCTTCACAGGCTCCACGTGCTTGGTGTGGTAAACTTTCCTGCAAATGTTCAGTAAGAAAGCTGACCTTCTGGGGAGCAGCAGAGAAACTAATAATGTATATTTGCAATTAACTGTAATAATTTATAATTTTAATCAATATCCATGTCTCATTTTGCTAACATTTCTTATTTTGTAAGCTACGTCCTAAGTTAGTCTTTTAGCATTTGGGGTGTTACAGAGTAATTTTTAGGTTCTTTTACTGAAGGTAGCTTTGGCTTTGGGCCATGAATGGCAGTAAGTATTGAGTTGCATCAGTCATCGTATATTACTATCTGTAGCTAAAAAAGCATCAGATGTGAAATGGCAGTTATAGAAAAGGCTGAATCTTCAGCTGTGTTTGGTTGCATTTTTGACTGTTTTATAGGGAGCTTTCACTCTTTACGTGGAATGACATGCAGTCAAGATAAGACTCTCACTGTTACAGAGTTGTGCCCAGATTTTGTCACAGGAATCGACTCCGGCCACACATGGCAGTGAGTGGACATGCCAAATGAATTACTTCCAGCATGCAAGTTTTCCATGTTGAGGGAGAGAGAACCCAGCCTCAAAAATTATTTCCACTGAAGCAGCAAATACTGACAGGCCTCATAGATAGAAATTTGTGTTACTACCCCTTCTGCTACGATTGTACTCTCCCTCCTAACCTTTTATACTAATTAAACAGGTGTTTCTTCTCACCATTCAGCCTGGTAAAAATAGAGTTGTGCTGGATCAGGGCCATGAACGGCATTTATCAATTTGACATTTTTTCTTTTCAAGGACTAGATAAAAAGATGTACTGGGCATTTAATGGATTTCTGATCAGATTAATATGATGTTAGCAGTTCTTTCTGGCCTAACAACTGGATTTTTGTAGCAACAAAGGTCAGTAAATATTTTGGGGGTTTTGTTTTGAGCAAAGCATAGTACTTAAAATATGCAACCTGCTGATAGTAAATTCAGACCTTGCAATATCATCTAGCATGCTAATGCATAACACTGTGCAAATTATAATTATTTCCTGAAAATACCACTTCTGTGGAAGTTCTTCTTTTGTTAAGAAAAATCCCTGTAAAAGGCATGGCTCTGCATATGTATTTACACAGCTTGTTTACATGCCACTATATCAATTTATTAGATTGTAAAATCCAGTACTTAACAGGAAGTTAAATTTTTGCAACAACTGCTAGAAAAAAAAAGACATAATTAAGCTTTTCATTAAAGAGAGAAACTTATTCTATCCACTGCATAGTTTAGCCCAGTGCCTATTGAAAAAAAAAACAGCAACAGCTAAAACAAGACACAAATATTTGGAAAGTGTTATGCAATTCTATGGTGACCTGGTTTAATTGATAAATATCAGCAATTACTTTTTCCTGGTGCATACAGATTACTGGGCAATTAGTGTTAGGAAGCCACAATGAATTTGCAGCACTGCAAACACAGAAATAACTACGCATTTTTCTTGCACTGACACAAAACTACTGCCCATCCACTGCACAGTAATTACTGTGTAATTTATGTTCCTTGGTTACTATTCAAAACCAGTGAGAAGACACTCACGCTTTGGTAATTTAAAGTGTTCCTAGGAAAGGGGTTTGGTTTTCCATGAGCATGTTGGTCCAGTAAAGAGTAACAATGATAAGGAGCTCTGATCCATGTATTATTTGTGTTGGCTGAAACCTTTACTAGACAGCTAGAGATAATTTCTTCCCTACACAGAGCTAAAAACCCAAATTCTCCCAGTGGCTCTCCATGTATAGATCTGATAGATCTCACTGGCTCTCCTTAATGCCTAAGGGAAGAAATGAATCCAGGAGGCATATTTATGTTCTTGTCAGCTCTGCTCTTGGTGAATTTACAGGATAAATCTGGCAGCTGTGGTATACCCTGTTTGGCCGAATGCCTCTGGCCCAGACCGTCATTGTGCCTCTGGAGCTACCCAACAGCTCTGGTAGCTCCACCTTAGCATGTCACACCTTCAAAATAGTGTTCAAACCAGGTTTTTGCCTAGCTAACATCACATACAGTGATGTGGTCCATCTGCTTAACCCTGGCAGGTGGGAAGTGCAGATGTGAGATCAACGTGGACAGGTTTCAACTGTTTCTTTCTGATTACAGCCTCCAGCCTACAGAAATTGCTTGGCCACCAATTATTTCATTTGCCTTCTCACATAATTTCCACATGTTTGATCACTCATTTTTTGCTGTCTGTCTTCTGGAAATGAAGACTAACAAAAGAGATACTCTGTAATATGGCTTTGCAGGCTGTGATTGAGCAAGCAGCTGATGCCAAGCTAGTCTGGGTAAGGATTCTGGGAATGCAGGGAAAAACAATTTCTGAAGGGCCAGGTCTGTCACCCAGACAGACAAGAGGGTAAACAGATGGCATTGCCCAGACCAAGTCCCCAGAGACTTCTCATCTCTTGCACCCACAGGTTCCGAAAATTTGTTTATGTCTGTATGAAACTTTTTGAGGCAGAAGAACATTTCATTTATCATTGCTTTCGTAATTATTCTAGACAGGCAGTTTCAGCCTTTTCAATCTGTAGATCCCCTAAACGCTTTCTACTGGAGTTGCGGACTGTTGTCTAGTGGATTTAACCCTGCTGACCATAGACTTGCCTTTATTAGCTCACATGCACACATCCCTTAGAAGTAGCTCAAAAGCTTTTATATCCATTTTTGTTACTGTATGATCTGACTGTTTCTGGAGAAGCCGGCAGACAAGCGTGAGCTACCCATGGACTCAGGAGATAAGATGTTTCACACCCATGAGCTTGCACTGCTCTTTGAAAGGAGGCTCTTCCCCTCCAGCGCTGTCTGCAGTGCTCACTTTCATCTGGGCAGGGTTCGTAAGAGGATTCTTGGAACGGGCTGCTGCCCTGGCCAGCTGCTGATGCCTTTTGGAGCTGATATTATGCTTAAAGAAATCAATCATGGATGTTCCTACCATCCCTTTCAGTCAACTCTAATTAATACAGACCCAGACTTTCTCCATTTTATATACATTGGCATTGACTCCTAACATTTCACCCAAAATGCTAAATGACAGCGGAAGTTACACTGCAGCCAGTGTCATTCATGTTACAGAAATAAGCCTAACCACACACACTCTGAAAGGGTTTTTTAACGTAATGAAGGCCATTTGTGGCCTTCATTTATCTTTATGTCTTTTCCACTTCTACCCCTATTGTGCCTACGGAATTCAGGAATCCATTTTAGATTAATATAAAAGCTATACAATGCTCTTTTCTGTGATTCTTTACTCTTTAGCTCCCCAAGTGCAGGCAGTTCCTAGTCATGTTTTGTGTTCATACTCTCTTTTTCTGTCTTTCTGTTTTGTCCCAGAGGTTATAGCTTGTGCACACCAACACCCACTGGCACTGACAGGATTCTCCAGAGTCCCTTCTGGCTATTCTGGCACAAAAGAAGAGTCTCAGAAAAGACATTGGCAGCTATTTGTAGAAGTACTTTCTCCCCACAAAACAGCTCCAGTTCCTGGGGATCTGTGTTGGGAGTGTAAGGTGTGTTGCTACCACTTACATGCAGGTACCATCATTATCAGCTGGCTTAGAAAAGACCGAAAGCTAGGCTGCTTTTACAAGATCTGCATAAAAATCTAATCAATTTTAATTCCACAATTATATTGGAGGTGATGCCAGGTGTTTAAGGAAGAATGTGTTTCTGGCAGGACTCCAGGTATTTCTGTTCTTTTTCTGCCTATTGGTTGGAGCAGAGACCAAGGCAGGACTCCTGCCTCCCATTTCCACCATGGACATTAGTTTACTCTAATGCACAGGGAGGCTGCCCAGAGGTTACTTAATGTTATTTTGAGAAAGTGTTTTGAATTTCTTGAGTGAACAGTGCTAAGCTAGAGTAAAACGCATGTAATTGCAAAGTGGAAGTCATTACGTTTTACACGGGAAGCCATGAGAAAATGAAACTGCAGCAGATGAACATGACCATGTGTGCATACCTCTAGTCTTACCTTCTGAGTCCTAACTGCTGCTCGACCAAGGCGTGCTGAAGACAGGAGTCCCTGATTTATGTTGTTTTGGAAGTGGAAACCAGAAACTATTGCCTGTCCATTTAGGGATTTGCAAGATACTTGAGAATGCACAAATCAATCAAATGCAACAAACTCAGAGGAATTTGTACTGGATGGTACTGAAGGGAATCTTCCTTTTCCAGGAAGGAGACACTTGATCATATTATTTGGTAACTGCAGGTAAGAAAGCACAGGCTTGTGAAGCAGGGATGTGGAAAACTAAACACAGTCGAAACAGGTGAGGCTGAGAGCATGAGAAGTCTATCCTTTTTCCTTCCCTGAGAGACAGTAAAACTCCTAGGAGCTTTACAACTGAAAGAAAGTAAAGATACATTTCTATATAAAAATCACTGTAAGAGTGTTTGGGAAGAACATTGGGCCCAGAGGTCAGGAGCGCAGGATTGCTGGGATAAGGAGAAGTTACCGCGTTAGTGGTGACGCCATCCCCGGTCACTGGTAAGGCTTTTGGTTTGAGGAATGATTTCAGATTCATGCTGCACAGGTCAGGGAGAAAACAATCTATAGTGTGTGTAACAATACTTAAACATTCAATACTTACCAACTGCTCAGCATCCCAGCCCTTGTTGTTATTAGAAGGTAAAAGATGGCAAGAGCATGTCGGAGGGCTTAGTGTTTTCTTTCACGCTTCCAAGCTGTCTGTCAGAAATTTGAAGGAGACAAACCCAGCCTATTACACATGCTGCCTTTGTACCCCAAACTGCTCTTTGCTACTGTAAGCTGGCTCTCTTCATTAAATGTATTTACTTAGCAGTAGATCTGTTATTACATATGAATAATTAACAAGGAAAGATGTCACTTACTGCACTAGCACCGCATGTTTCTGGCTGCCTGAGTTTCCAGTCCTACAAAGCCTGTAACGGGAAACTGTAAGCCCAATCTCTCGCATCTTTACCGAGTTTAATTTTGGGTATGTTTCTTATCTTGGTGCCTTACCTAACTGTTGAAAGTGACAAAAACAGATGCCATAAAATGCAGGAAAAATGCAGCTGGACTGAACCTCAAGTATTAACAAAGCATACTCCCTTGATATACACTAATCTTATACCTTGAAAACCAGGAAAGATTCAGTTAAACTCACAGTCGTTTTATAGTCTCTGTAGAACCATAGAAGCTTAGGGATCCTTTGTTATTCCTCCATAAAGAGGAAAGTTATAGTGAATGTGCCCTTCTTAAGTTGGGTGTTTTTAAATACTAACGTTTATTGCTCTGCAGTTTCTCTTTAATGTGTGCATAGAGAACAAGAAAACACCTAGCTGCACAGGCATATTTTTAGAAACAATAAAAGAGTCCTCTGTTAATAACTGGTTACCTCTTTTGCCATTTGCATAGCTGATCATTGTTAATGATCCAGTTAACAGGATTCATTAGGGAGGCTGAAAGACTTGCAGTTATACCGCATGTGATCTGCGGTGCTCGGGAATGCAGCGTGTGTGTATGTCACATCTCTGGGAAAGCTCCCTTGGTTGGACACACACAAAATGGCCCCATTTGGGTCCCATGTGCCAAACCTCTCTGTCCCTACGTTTCTATTAATTTGCAAAAATGGACTGATGTGGCCCAGCTGCAGCAATTTCTTTCGATTAACACTAAATCTCCAGCTTCTCCCACTACTGAACATAGCCTTCCCCAAAGCTCCAATTTTGGGCTTACAGTCCCCCTTTCCACAGAGGCACAGTACCTGGAAGCAAGCCGATGATCAGATTTCATAACGGTTTCCGAGAACATTTGGATATACTAAGAACAAGAAGTAAATACCTAAGTAACATCAGAGCCCCCCTGCTTTATTCTCCTCACTGCTTTTGGACACAGATCAAGACTAAAGGCACTGGTCTCCAGCACATAATTCTAGGGTTTTTATTAGGTGACTCCCTGATCAGCTTTGTCGAGTAGCCAAAGTGCATTACCAGGTGATCGCTGACCGAGCAGCCCCCAGCCCAGCGCCTGAGCAGCCAGGCAGGCAGGGCTCAGCTTTGTGCAGAGGCAGGTGAGGCCGGCTGGGTAATCCCCGTGCCATCTCGCACTGTGCAGTGCAGGCATATCCAAAAAGCCTCAATAGTTTTCTCACAAAACTAAACCAGATGGGACGGTCAGTCCCAGATTCCAGCCTGTAGTAAACTCAGTTGCACACAATATCTTTAAAAAAAAAGCAGCTTTGCCTGTGTTTTCCACAAGGCCATCTCTGCTGTTTATGAGGGGGCACTAACAAAAAATGAGTCTAACTTGTATGTGTTCTTGACGTGGCGTCTGGATTGTCAAAGCATTACATTAAGTTGGCCCCAAGTAAAGGTTTTCTGAATAAAAAAAAAAAAAATAAAAGCTTTATCAATATATTAGTTGTGGTTTTGCAGAGCTCAGCCGTACATCCGTGTGTAGGAAACAGGATACTTTGCTTGCAAGCTCAGCCCTGTGCATCTCACAGGACATTAATGCAAAAGTGGGAGAAATCTAATCTTAATCTTCTAGAGACTGAAACACTGATAGAACATGTCATGCGCTGTCACCACCTGTTGCTAAGGGTTGAGATACTCCCAGTGTCGGAAGGAGGCTGTGAATGAGGAATGCATTTTGATGACTGCAGAGGAGGGGAGATTCTCAGGAACTGTTGAAGATGCTGCTATTTTATAGTGTAAAAAATACACCTGACCTGAGGCAGCAGATCAGCAGAGGCAGCCTGAGGTGCATGCACTGAAAACATCTCCTTTTGAGCTACTGACACATTTAGCAGCTGTCAGTCAAGGAGGAGAGCTGATCCTCTCTTAAGCAGACCTCCTCACAACCTATTGTTGCAAAGGCCTAAAACGTGGCTCCTTCTTCAGCATTCCCTTGTCCCAGCTCAAGCATCTCTTTCAGCTTCATATTCTCCTTATGTTCCTCTTTTCATCTTTTGTACTCTGCTGTCTTGCTTCCACCTGCCGCCTCCCCAGTGCCACCTGCTTGCCTCTCTCCACTTAGTCTCCTTTGTTTCTTTTCCTTGTCTCTGCTCCCTGGAGGAAGGCGGCACCACGAGCATATTGTCCCAGGTTGCTCCCCCTTGGGCTTACTTACTCGGTTTATTATTGCAATCGCAGCCTTCCCTTGCATCACCAGGACCACTGGCACCGTACCGTATGCTTCACGGACAAAAACAAAGCCAGAAACTAAGGGGAGGCCTGAGAAGCAAGGAGCCCCAGAGGGCAGGGTGCCAACACAGCGGCAGCAGCAAAGAAAGAGAGACACAAGCCGAGAAGGAGACAGTGGGCTTCAAGGACAACCAGGGCCAGAAAGCTGGAGGAGCGCAAGCCTGGAAGCAATGGCAGGTCTCTACACCTACAGAGGGAAACGTACAGCAAAGCAGGAGTCAGGGGAAGAGTCACAACATTGTTTTTCACAAGCAAACATCCATCTTGCCATTAAATTCCACTAGCAGCTCAGTCTTCAACTGTAAAAGTGGGGCTGCAGTGCTTCTTTCACCTACACTTTGTTGCGTGTCTTTTGATTGTGAAGTCTTCTGGGTCTTGTATGTGCTTTGGCAGCTGGCACAACTGGAGCCCCCTGTGAGGCAGAGACTCTTGGCACCGCTACTGTGCAAATTGTTAGTATTTACATTATTAGTACTTCTATTACTGCTGTTAATAATAGTAGCAACCTAATACACCGCTTTCTGTGCTGTCTGGGAAACAGGGACTCCATTCCCATGGATTTTATGCCAGGGATTGGGAGTTACAGTTCCCATGTGCACAGGATTGCTGTTCAAGCTGTAATAAACTGCATCAAATCAGGCATTTCGGACAAGAGCACCCAAATGGGTGCTTTCGTTGGGCTTGGCCTGGGTCGGCACGGCGTATCTTCAGCTATGAAAGTCAGGATCGGGCACCAAACCCACCCAAGCTCCTCCCGAGCACTCCTGCGCCCAGTGCACAAAGAGCCCTGGCATCGCCGCTCCGGCCCCTCGTCTCCGTCCCTCGTCCCCGAAGGGGTTTTGCGCAGGATTTCCCCAGGCACCGCCTGCCCCTCTGCCGTACCCGCAGGTTCTGCCCCGCACCGCGGCCCGGGAGGAGGGAGCACCTCCTCACCTGGGGAACACGCACCGCTGCCAAGGAACCTGCCGGCCGCTATTGGGAGGGCAGGGCAGCCCCTTCCTCGGCGCTCGCTCCCCGGGGCGTGAGGCCGGGCTGGCTTTTCTCAGCCCCCCCCCGGCCCCGGAGCCCGGGGCTCCGGCGGTGGCCGGGACGGGCGAGGCGGCGGCGGTTCAACCGGGCCTGGGCTCCGGGGGGGGGGGCTGCGAGGGCGGGCCGGGG
>NW_010972742.1:429985-536356 GCF_000737465.1 Haliaeetus leucocephalus | reverse complement strand
GGGGGGCTTTGCAGAGGAGGAAGAGTGTCGGAGCAGGGAGGTGGAGGGAAGGGCCGCGGGTCTTTCACCCAGGATAAAGAGCGGGGCGCAAGCCCCTCTCTGCTTTGCAGGGAGCCTCCCGCAGCTGGAAGGGCTCCGTTCCGCAATAAACGGCTGGGCTGGGGTTTGCCTCTCTCCAGATGACGGCTGCTTTTGTACAAGGCTGCGAGAGAGGAAAAAACACGAAGGGAAGTTCTGAGGGCGTCAAGGCAATAGAGAGGCTGCGGGGGGGCGAGGCTGCCCGCCTCGGGCCCCTGTAACGCGGCTGTGTGCTCTGCCAGAGCTTGCAAGGTCTCCTGCAAAACTTCTGGGAGCAGGCTGTGAACTCACCACAGTATTAAGCCACGTAAAGGCTCCAAAGACTCTCAAGCCTCCTGATGCGTGAAACGTAGTCAGCAAACGTGACGTGCTGCAAAGCGGCATCACATGTGCTGTCCCACTAACGGTGACCAGTTCATGGAATTTCACCCATCAGGGCAAACAGAGCGGCACAACAGAGCATGGGTTCACGCTCAGAGAGGACAGGACAGAAAGGGCTCCCAGCGTGTCGGGTGGAGAAGTTGGTGACATTATCTGGTAGCAGAAACTATGAACACAATTAGAAAAATTAAATTGCGATGCACCACGCTGTCCAGTTGTCTCTGGTGAATAGGACAGAAGCCCTTCTGCTTGAGGTATTAAAAACTGGACCTGACAAATTAGAAGATACATTTCTAGCAGGCAACTCTGCTCTGGGGCTGCAGCATGAAGTTCAGGTCTGAGGATTTCCTGACCTAGAGAAAGGCAAGAGGCACACCCCTTCCCTGCGGCATGCTTTCTCTTGCACAGAGCGCGTCAAATCTGTACACAAGTAATATATCCCGGTGTTTCTGGGTAGTGAGCGCAGCCCAGCAGAAAAACTGAAAGGCTCTGAGAAGTGGGGGCTCAGCGAGTCTCATTTAATTACAAGTGTAGTGCTTGCTCTGCTCAGCCCCACCCACATGCCATTTCACGCCTGATTTCTTCTCTGATTTCTTTGGGGAAAGAGGGGGAATTCGAGTGCATGTAATTTGGGTTAACAAGACGCATTATATGCAGCCTCTTTCTTGTAAAAACTTTCACAGGGAAATCACCCAGCTCATGGAGAGAAAAAGTTCTCTCCTTATTGTAATTTTTCCAAGGCTAATCAAACTCTCACCGTTATCCTATTGATCACAGGGAAGGTTTGATTTTCTACTGGTTGCCTAGTTAAGGTACAGTAGCTGTTGCTTGGCTTACTACATGCTGTGAGTACAACAGAGATCAACCCTCTATTTCTATGCTCGTTTTTGTCGCTTTCCTAGATCCCTTTTCCTTCAAAGCTCACCTGCCTTTTGCTTTTGTGGTGCTCTACCTGCATTTCGCCTTCTCCTGTATCCATTGAGCAACAAAAGGTGAAAAGCTGGGTTTATACAATTAAAATTGTCAGAAGAAGAATGGAAAAAAGCAAAAATCCTGAACAGGTTTGAAAACAGGAGGCAAAGGAAAAGTTAGATATGAATGTGGCATCCCCCAACAATATGGACAAAAAGGCTCTGTGTCCAGTACCTGTGGGTGTTATTAGCATAAACTCCCTCCAGCTTGGACCAGTAATTATAAGGTATGAGCCCTTCATGGTGGTGTGTGCCCAGAACTGTCACTGAATGCACGAGATCTGATCCTGCCATTATTGCCATATGCTTTATAGTCGCCAAAGCTTGTCTTCCTGTGTGAGGAAAAGCATCAGTCTCCATTTCAAGGTGCAGTTCCCGTCCCTCTGGGGGACAGCTGCTGTGTGTCAGTGCACAGCAAGGAGGCAGGGAACAGCTACACAAGAGCAGCATGCTGGAGAAAGGTGCAGGCTTTGCTTTGCCTTCCTGTGCAAGGGTTTCTTTGGATGTGTTTTTTGTGTCCCTTCAAGTCACTTGGGAGTTTAGGAGAGCCAGAGAGAATAGCTTTTTCTGTCATTATTTGATAACCAATACAGTTCCCTTTGACCCTCTCCCCTCTTCCCAAAAAAGAAAGACCAGCTCAGCATTGTGTTATTTTTCAAAGCCTTTACAAATTAAGACAGTAACATGGAAATCCTCGTTGGGTTTCAGTTCATACTTCCTCCCATGCTGGGCTGAAACGGGGATTCTTTTGTGATGGCTGTGCTGCTTATTTTTTTTAAACCTCCTGAATTTGGCACACTGCCCTACTTTATTTTCTTTCCATTCTCTAGTGCTGCTCCCATTGGGAGGCTCATTCGCTTCTAATGCATGGTGTTATCTTTTGCAAGTTGAACTCTAAATCCCCATGTTGTTTTTCCTTGCTTGTTATTCAGGTGCAGGGAATGTTAATGATGTCTCTTTGGCTGGTGGATGCTCTGGCTATGTGGCTTTAATTATTTTTATTAATGTGTCTTATAAAGTAAATTACAGATAAATGTAGATTTTAACTACAGCTTAGAGATGGCACATCTGTGAGACTTTACAATCTTTCATTCGTGGGTGAAATGCACAATGACACCTTCCATAGCAAGAGGATGTTCACAGGTGTGACTGGGAGAAGCTTTACTGAAGCAAAACCTCCAAAACTCAAACCTGACACCTGATATGTGGAGGGACAGGGAAGGGGAGAGGCAAAGGAGCAGGAGATCTGCAAAATAACTTGTGTTCAGGGTCAGTGAGCACTGCTCCTGCTCAGGGACAGCTGCCCACGCCAAGGAGGAAGCTTCCATGTGCAGCACTCAACAGTCCCCACCCGTAGTCATCAGACAATCTTCAAATTAGAGATCCAGAGACCTTATAAAGAAACTATCCAAGTTCTCTACTTGCCACTGGTTCAAAATTCCCTGAAAACCTGCTAAAAACTTCTCAGCAACTCAGGAAAACCAGGGTATAGGGTTTTTTTCACAGTAGGGCTTGCTCGCAGAGATCTCTGACTGTCCTCCTCACCCCAGCTGCCACTCACAAGCCTGTGGCCTAAGTCTGCAGGCGCCGGAGGACCTTGTTTTGGCTGCGGCAGTAGCTGTTTATGTTGCGCTCAGCCGATTCAGTCTCTTGTTCCAGTGCTCAGGCGTCCGGGGGGACCTGGTGCGTTGGGCAGCGTTGGGAAGGTGGTGCAGCCTGCAAGAGCCATTCCATGAGGAAACGCAGGACTAGCGCTGTGCAAACGTAGGGTCAGCAGAGGATAAGGGTCATCAGGGGTCCTCTGTGGATGCACGGTCCTTCCCCACGTGAGCGAGGCAGCCAGCTGCCGTCCTGGTCTCCCTGGCCCGGGACTCGGGAAAGAACCGAATGTGGCCATATGGGGAGAGGGTGCCTGGCCCTGGCTGGAGGAACCACACATTTCCCACAGCCTCCAGGCTCTCCGTGCTCCCCCCCGGCTGGCGGTACTGGGTAATCCCAGCTGGGCAGTGGAGGCAGCTGCCTCTCCACAGGCAGACGGCAGAGCTGGAGCAAGCGGCTCCGTGGAGGGCTCTGCACTTGCAGTAGGTCTTTCCAAAGACCCTGTGGGCTCCGGCCATCACTCAGCTTCGGTGCCGAGGCAGATGGGAGGAGGAGAAAGGGACCTGCTGCGGCTGGTGCCAGTGGAGCCCTGTGGCTCTGTGGTCCCCGGTGGTAAATCCTTGCCTGGGGTGGTGCGCATGGGCTCCGGGAGCGCTGGGCTTGCTGCGAGGACAGATCTGCCTTCCCCAGAGGGAGGTCTGGGCTGAGGAGGGAGAAGGGGAAACATGTATTGGCACGGAGACAGGCTGAATTTCTCCGAGTACTCTGGACTGAACTAGGATTAGAGGATTTAGTAGAGGAAAATATGTACTAGTGTCTGTAGTTTGTCTGTTTTTTATTGAACCACGAGTCCCATGTGAGCCATGCAGTAAGTAAGCAGTAAAATCATCCAACAATGCCTTGAAAACAGTTCTGGCTCTAAACACTGCACCTCTCGGGCACTGACTGTGTTCAGAATGACTTTCTTCATCCCAGGAGACCGTGTTACCTTGGACAACGCACAGCCATTGCCAAAAATAAATAATTAAAGCTGGGTGGCACTTGAGTCGTCGACGCACTGAGAGGATGCAAGGCTGGAAGACAAGCTGATGGGTTTTACGTTGGCAAAATCTCCAGGCCATTCTCTCCTTCCTGAGCGCTTGCCCTTCATTTCTATGCAAGAGACATTGTCAGTTTGGGGGATTCTTACCAGGAGCTTGTGAGAGAAATGTTGAAAAGGGATTTTTCCAGGTTGCCTTTTCCGTCTTCCTGCTGCATTAGCTGCAGGTGGTGAAGCTGCTGTTTCGGCATTTCTTCTTCAAAAGCTACATCACGTAATATCACTGAGATCACAAGGAGATGAGGAGAAAAATGGCCCTATAGGATTTTTGTTAAAAAAGGATCCATCCATAAAAGATGAAAGGTTAAATTGCTTTTAGAAACACAGCAGCGTTTAAACAGGTGAAGATCCTCGGAAACGGAGTTTGGATTCAATAAAGTGGCCATGCAGAAGGGCAGAAGAAGGCCTTTCTTTGGAGGGAAATGTCACACTTTAGTGTTAACAAAATGTCTAGTGGTATAATAATAATGATAGCAATCAGGAGCCTTTATTTTTTACCTGGCAGGGCTGGTTCATGTGTGTTTTTTCAAAGCTACCTGCAATTCAGGAAAGAACAAAAAAAGAATCAGGCATGCATTGACTGAAAAATATCACAGTGGAAGAGAAGAGAGCCAGACCGGCCCAAGACACCTGAATGTTACTGGGGAGATAAAGAGTGCTGCTCCCAGGTGGCAGGACATTTTCTTCCTCAGCCTTTTAGATATTGCCTCTTCGCAGCTGTGTTGTAAAGACATCGCAGAAGATTTACAATCCTAAAAGAACATACAATGAAAATGTCAAAAGGAAAAGGCAATTGCAAACAATAGTTTTGCTCTGGGCTGGCCCCCTCTACACTGTCCTTAGTAGTGATGTATCACAAAGGCAATGAGCACACAGCATTAGTTACTCTTGCATCTCTTGTATTTTTGTTAGGTTTAATGTGCCAGAACTTGGTGGAACAAAATTTGTTCTCCACCTGTGTAGATGTCACTTAAAACTTTCTGTGGAAAGAGAGGAAGAGTGGGAAACATTGGTCTTTTAGGGGCAGACAGTGACACCAGAGAGACTAATATATAACACACCAAGAAATCTAATTATATATTATCTGTACACACACAGATGTAAAAAAAAAAAAAAATCACTTCTTCTTGCTCAACCTTTTTTCCCCACTAGTACTTCCAGTGCATTACTCACTATGCCTCTGTCGCATCCTGGCTAATTTGTCTGTCTGCATCATTAGTCTTACTGTCTCTCTTTCATGGAAATACGGTTCACCCCAAAATAAAACCTCACAAACCTCTCTATCAGGATACAGCTTTGTTTTGGGTTGTGACACATGTCTATGATAGTGCCAGTGGTTGCTAATATTTCAGCTCTCTAATTCCCCAGAGGAGCTTATTTGTTCGAGTTACCACGGAGGGAAGGCAGCAGCCACACCTTTAGGCGGGAACGCAGCAATCACCACTCTCTGGATCGCCTTTCTTCCTTCAGAAATTACTCCTATTCAGGATATGAAAATGTGCAGCTTTGGCAAGCCCATTACTTCTGTGTGGATGAGAATTAAATGCAGCCTCCACCAAAGTTGTAACTTCTTGTTAAATAGACAGTGAAAAAGGTTTCATTTTTTTGGCTGTACCCTTCAACTAAGCAACATTTTCTTTATTGAAACTTACTAACTTGTATAAAGGTTTTGATATCTGTCCTGCTAATCCCCTATATGACAGAGAGAAAAACACCTACGGTTAGTGGCATATGCATAGGCTGACACATACCTTTGAGCCAGGGAGACGAGAGAATCCGTAAGCCCAGCCCAGCAAAGCAGGTTCCCAGTTTGGGCCTGTACCCAGGCTGCACCCAGACCCACGGCTCCACAAAACCCCGGTGCCCGGCAGTGTGCCGCAGCCCTTGCTTGTGGCGAGGAAACCAGGGAAAGCAGCGCAGAGGGGAGCCGGGTCCCCCCCCACCACATCCCTGCCTGGATGACAGGAGGTGGAGCGCTCTGCGGCCAGCACCCCCTGCTCGGTCTCAGCACAGCCTTCATCACCAGCCCGTGCTTGCGCAAGGGCTCCGTGGCGGAGCTGGGACCGAGCACTGGCAGTCTGGCTTCAAAATGTCATTCCCAACAGCGAGAACCCTGGTGTGCGACACTGCTGTTTGCGGTCGTGTCGGGAGCAGCACGGGACAGCGTGGGATGGGTAGCAAGAGCAGACGCTCCTCAGAAATGTTTCTGACACATGTTTGGCATGTGCAGAGCTTGCCATCTCTACACCGCTCAGATGCTCCAGAGCTGAATGCCAGAGCACACATCTGGAAGGACAAGACTGCTGTCTTGCAGAGAACTAATAGGCTGCAGGGACTTTTCTGCTATAAACTCTCCTCTTTGCCTTGTGCAGCAGCTGGCTGGGTTAGCTGTAGCATTAATATTTGTAGCATTAATATTAACTTCAGCGAGGCTCACACTGGAGACTATATACTCCAGCCCCAGGAGCCAAGTCTTTTGAACAGTGCTTGCAAGATACAGCCACAAGCACTCACTCCAGCGTTTACTTTAAGAGATTCCTCGACTGTAGATTTGCTGCTCATGCTGGCCCAGAGTGTGTGTTGATGGGGAAGGTGCCAGCTCTTGTCAGTCACTAGTGTTGTCATGAATTAGCAGGGGCCGCACAGGGTACAGCCATACGTGTCAGCCTTGTGAATGAGCACTGGAGCAAGATGCAAAAATGCGAGGTCCTGCTAAGACAAAGTATCAGAGAGAGAAGGAGCTCCCTAGGCACTGGAGCTCGTGCGTCCTGCTTGTCCAGCATGTCCAAAGCATGAGCAGCCTTCCCCCACATCCCTGATCCAGTTGCTGCGCTGAGCCCGGATGACAGCATTGCTCCTGCAGGAGCTATGAACATGGAAATGTCAATAACTGATAGAGAAAGGACTGACTTAATCCAAGGCCCTGTAGTATTTCAAGCTGCGGGCCTTAGCAGCAACAGGCAGCTAGGCCAGGTCACGGAGGGGATGAGAACTGGTGGGATTTTGCACAGGTTTCCCCAGGATCCGAAACCTGCTCTGCCATCCTGTCCTTGCACAGGAGCTGAATGAGTTTAGTGCCAGTGAAAAGCACCAGCTCAAATGCTTTGGAAAGTTGCTATTTGTGATTCTGCGGGGTCTGCTGGAACGGCACCGCTTGCTGTTTTACACAGGCAGCAGTCCTGTGGCACTGGTAACCACTTTTCTAGATACCCAGGGCAGTTGTGATTTTGCCCTAGGCTTTATGACCACAGATGGTTTCCATACAGGCAAATGCTCTTTTTTTTTTATTGCGCAGTTTATCCAAAATTCTTAATATCATGTATTTCCTTATTTACATATAAGGAAAATATCCCAAACTGGACATTGCTGGTTTAGGAGATCACCATGGGCTTGAAGCAGGGTCTGTGAGGGTCAGCGTGTTATTTCTACCCATTATAGAGGAGTTGAATGAGCTCTTTGGTGTCAGCAAAAGAATTTGTTCCATGGACCTAATTCGAAACTGTTTTCCTCATGCCTTTGAAACAGAGTTATCACTTCTCTGCAGATAATTGCATGATGGTTATCAGGGTGATGTGGGGCATTTTTGGTGTCAGCAAGGCTTTCTTCTTTGCCTTTGTGAAAACCAGTGGTTTTGTGTATACTGGGACAAATAAAAGTAAAATAACTCTGGCCAAAGAGGGTACCAGGTGCTAGCAATGAAATTGTCCTTCAGAGAAATGACACCAGCCATGGCAGCCCATGCTGTACAAAACCTGACCTGTGCAATACACTCAAAACCCCTGTTTTGGCACTTTCTTCAGAGCTTCCAGTGTTAGCACCCTGCAAAAGCTTAATTATTTAGCTCCAGTGAATTTGTCAAAGTGTATATTAAAATATCGCCACAGCTTTGTGCCAGAGTCTCATGGAAACACCCAGAACATCAAAAATAACAATTAAACCCCTTAGTTAACCAGCTCCCCTTTTAAAGGTAGCCAGGGAAAGCTTTCATTTGGTGAGCTGTTTGGGGGAATTTTTGTCAGCACCAACCAAATGGTCCAAAATTAAGTATTAATGGCAGTCTCCAAAGGCAGCTGCAGAATCACTTCAGCTGGCAAAACCTGTTTGTAAAACCCACTGTTAAGTCCCGTCTGTGCGTGCTGATGACTCCCATCAGCCGTGGAGCCCAGCCAGGCCTTGCCTGCGGCAGCAGCCGTGTGTCCCAAGACCGGCCACGTTTGCCCTTATGCGGCAGCTCTGCCTGTTTCTGTACGTCAGTAAAACTCCTTCTGGGCTGGGCTTGCCCCGTGACGCCGTTTCTTTCTGGCCCGCACCCTTGCTTTACGTCTCAGAAGTTTCACTGTTTGTTTTCATTCTGTAAGATGGTTTTTTATGATCAGAAAAGAAACTAGCCAGAGGCTGAGGCAGACAGAGGAGGGTATGGTGGGACCAGCGTCTGCAGCAACTGACTGATGGGACAGTGCCTCTCTCGGGTTGGGTGTCTGGCCTGGGGCCATCCCTGCTGACGATGTTTCTCTTCAAGCATGACACCTGCCACGGGGTCTGCTGCATGGGTCTGGTACGACTGGGTACCTGCTAGTGTGTGCGTGAGAGGCAGAAAACTGGCCATTAATATTATGTTTTCTCTTGGAGGAATGACTGGTGCATGTGCAGAGGGCATAGGAGGGGCAGGGGTACAGGGCTGGACAGGTCGTGGGTGCGAGTGTGTGGCCAGTTGGTGAGTGAGCAACACAATCCCCTGTTCCCCAAGTGCACGGTGCTTTGGGAACTGCTCCCCGGTCCTTTAGGGAAGGGGGGATGTCAGGGAGGAAAATGGTCTCTGTCGGAAGGATCCAGATTGCGGCAGCACAAAGCCATTTGTGGTCAAAGGCTCACAAAGACCTGTTTGCTCTCTCAACTAAAATCCTTTGCTCAGAAAAGTGTTTGTTTGCATGATAGAGCTACTTCTGTCATACGGACCTGGAGGCTCTTGGGCATATTTTGGCCCAGTGCCCCAGAACACATAGCCCTTATTGAGTTTTACAGCCAGTTAAGCTCTAAATATGTTTCTGTGACAAGCTGACTCACCAGTTTCTTCCACCCCTCCGGCTCTGCTTTTACCAACTTGCATGATTTTGTCACATGCCTTTGGACAATTACTGTTTTTTCTTAAAGCCCAGCTGCTGGAGTTGAGGCACTATGTGAGGAATCATAGTTTGAACTTGAGATACCAGGGAAAAAAAGAGATCCCAGCACTTATTCTCACTTTTAAATTGTTGATGTTTAGTGCCCTCAGTTACAATTTTGGATGCTAGTGATTGAAGTGACTGCAAATGCATCAGCTTTAAAAGCACTTATTTATAACAGTAAAAAGCTCTTAAAGGTGGTTTGAAGAAGAGCATAGGTAGCACCATCCCTACAGTAAGTTCACCAACTTTTAAGAGAGAACGTGCAGCTGCAGAACACAGTTCATTTACAGCTTGTGCCCCGTGCGGCTGCTGGCTTGGAAGACGAAAGGGCAAATTGTCATCTTACCTTTGGACACTCCTGTGAATTAGGGCTGAGACTAGCAAAGTTAATTTGCTGTAGTTTGTTATTTTTGCCAAAATATTATAATTGCTTTTCTGAACATTTGTAGCCATCAGTCTGGGTGCAGGTTGCTTCTACAGAAAATGTAGCCCTGATGACACCTGTGGTTCAATGTACTCCAGCTGAGGTCTGTAGTTCCTGGGCAGATCTTGGGCAGCACTGTGTCTTTGCAGAGCCCATGTGGGTCCAACTGGAAGCATAACCTTGAATTTGTTTCTTCTCTCTCAGGTAACTGAGTAGGCAAAACTTGTGGTCTTTCATCAGGTCCTGAAACCTTTTGGTTGAGCAGGTCTTTGGTAGAAGTTGGAAACATCAGGGAAAGTCTAATGAGCAAAGAAACACACTGTAGCAGTACAGTGAACTGGTGTGCTAATCCTCTTTCACGGCGTATCTTCGCTGCTGCAATTTGTGTAGCAAAAGTACATCATTTATTGCTGTATATCTAGCCCAACACTGAGCTGGCTGAGTGCTCTAGCTGTTGATTCATCAGCAGTACACTTGGGAGAGCTCTGGACTTATCTTTTACCAGGGTAACCTGTCTTTTTGACTAATTCTGATCCATGATTTCTTGGGAAAGAAAAATAACCCTGTGTCTGCCCAGATCTGTATCATGCTGCACATAGAGGTAGTTGTGTATGTGGGTCACAAATTCCTTTTCTTCCCAGTGTCCTCTGCTAGGCACATAGTGAAGTATGTGGAATAAATTTACACCTCAAAATCAGAGGCTAGATTACTTTTTTGAAGAACATCAGACAATTTTCACTCTAAAACTTACGTAGTACTGAAATAAAAAGGAGAAGCAAGTACAAAAGTATTTATGGTTTCTTAGCAAAACATGGTATTGGTTTGGAAATTTCACTGTTGCGCTGAGATATTTGCAACTGACTATCACAACTTTGTTCCACCAGAGCCCAGGACAGCAGACTTCAGCTCATGCTGCAAGGCTGTTTTAAGGCTTTTGACTGTTTCCCCTTCATCCTTTTTCGAGCAATGTTGTGCCCATGCTATAGGTGGGGTGTTATAGGCTGGCTACTCAAAAATTCCTCAGTGCTCAGTTATAGCAGTGTTTAGGTACGGCTGTAAAAATATGGGTGCACTGTAATATAATGAAAAAATGCGTGAGAATGGAAAGTGAAACTGCCTAGGTACAACACTGCCTGCAAAAGTGAAACACACTAACCTGCTCACCTGCTGATTGAAGAGGCAGAAAGAAACAGCGGACATTCTGCAATTTCAGAGGTGCCTCCAGATTGAAGAATGTCATACAGACTTAATGTATAAAAGGAGTCGATATTTGGTATTTTTTAAACCATGCACTTTCGTGGGTCTAGAATAATTGCTTTTGAAAACTAAAGATTTACAATGCTAACAAAGAATATTTTGACTGCTTTCCTATCTTCTTACCTATTCTCTGTTTGTTGGCTAATTATGGCATCTCTCACCAGAATGCCTGACTGGTGTGGGCCCAGGGGCTGTGAGCAGGCCCTGGCAGAGGAAGGACCCTTTCTTCCACTGAGGATGAGCCTCAGGTGCAGTGCAGTTCTGTGACCTGCACGAGGTCACACAGCCAGGCAGTGTCTGAGCTGGGAGGAGAGACATGGCCCTCCCGGCTCCCGGAGCTGTTGTCCAGAAAGCCCGCTCCTCGCTTCTGAACACAACCAACACATCGCGGAGGTGGTCTTTCACAGACAGTGAGGGCATCCTTCTGCACCCACTGACATGTCTAACTAGGGGTTAACTAACTTCCAATACTTGTTAGCCTTTATAGCCACTGGCAAACCTCCATTCTGATTTTGGTCTGAAGCTGCACCGCCTCTTCTCTTCTTCACTCTCACCAGCAGTTTCTCTGGGAACTGGAGAAGCTGAAGCAAATAATAGATACAAATCATGACCAAAGAAGAAATGACTGTCATTGCAAAAATGTATTTATTAATGATCTTCACATAATTCTCTGGGAGTGATATTCTGCAAGACAGAATTGTGATAGATTTTCACCAAATGGGAATATTTCCCTCCAGAAGTATGTAGCATTAAAGGGATTGAAGAAGCTGAATGTGTTTCCTCCAGTCAGAAAAATGACGGATCAGGGACAAGAGACAATACATTAGTAAACAATATAAAAAATGTACATTTTGTCATTTTGTATTCCTGAGTTATTCTAAATCTGTGAATAAATCGAGAGCTTAAAGTCTCTGGAGCTGTTTTGAAGTCTCTTGCTTTCTATAAATATTGCATTTGCCTCAAGTAAGAATTTCTGACATGTATTAAAAAAATATACATTAGTAAAGCTTATAAAATAGATATTTGGAATGCTGTTATTGTTATTTTTTATTAAAAATACAGTTTAATGGAACAATTGAGTTCTACTTCAAAGTGTCAAAATTATTTTTCATGCTTTTTCCCCATGTTCTTTGAACTTTATGGTTGAAGCTCTAATTTTCTGCTTTCTGATTTTGTCCTTGTTTGAAGCAGTCATTCCCATGCACAGATAACGCTCTCTGCTTCCTATTAATGCTCCAGTGAGATGCTCGTATTAGGGTCTCTTGGCAGCTGGCCATGATTAGCTGAGCTTGGAAGGTCAAGCCCAGTGTCGTCTATTGGACTGGACAGGTAGGCAGTATCACCTCTCTGGAGTAGACCTGAGGGAATATCTTACAGCTGCTTTTAGTGTTCTCACGGGGGATTTTGGAGGAGAATCAATGCTGAACATGAGTACACGCTGGTACCCATGCTTAACCTAACCAAATGGTGCAAGGAGATCTCTTACTGTAACAAACTGGCAAATAGCCTGTTTGCAAAGAGAGAGTCCTGGAATTTGATGGTACGTGAGGAAACAGCTCCAGGTTTTCACATTTGTGACATGCTTTGTTTTATTGTGTGCTTTTCCATGCAATATGTGGAGAAATTGATGGTTATCATGTGTTTGCAACATTTAGTCCAACTGAAGTCCAGAATTCTTTTTTTTGTGATGCTAACCATGTACTGATCTGCCCCTCCAGCAGAAAGCTGTGCTGCCAGCTCAGGCCACTGACACCATGTTCTAATTCAACATCCCATATGGGCTTGGCATTAGCAAACAATGCTGGGTGACCTGGCACTGAGCAGTGAGAGGAAGCATTAGAGTGTGAACTGCTATCACCTTCCCACCATTTTTGCAATAGCTGAGCTAGCAGGTGACCGCATATTTCGGCACTTGGCGCGTGACTCAATGAGCCCTCGAGCACAGGCAGTCTCTGGAAGTACAGACTGTGTTTCTGAGCTTTGCAGCCACTTTCCTTGTGGGCATACATCACCACGTATCTACTCACAAAACTCAAGTCTGTGCTGAAACAGCCAGGAGCTGTGAGAGCCTCTGATGAACCTCGGCGCAAGAGGGAGCACATGCTGCAACCGTGGCTTTACACCTATTTGCATGCTCTGTATTTCCACCTGTGGACTCACTTGTTTAGGAGAAAAATACAGGGACCTTTTATAGGAAAAAAAATCTGTGAAATTTCCCTGTCACCATTACAGGGCTAGGCTCACATGTTGCAATTTTGAGAATTTCCTGGAGAAAGCAGTCACAGCTTTAGTTCCAGAGGTGCACAGACTGTCACTAAAGCTTGCAAGCAACGTAAATGAACAAAACAAGGGAGGGGAGAGGCTGCAGCCGACACACCGGTGGTTTTATGTGGGTGTTGTCTGCACTATGTGGCAACAGCATGAACCACAGCAGTCATAGCAAAGAGCTCCTCAGCTTATTCACAATTAGCAGTGGGAACGCTTGGGCTTAGTTTTGTGCTCACAAAGGACCAGGGTCTGCGTCGGAGGGAACTGGAACTCTTTAATTAACTCCTTTCTAGAGCTTTTCTTTGTTGAGGTTTGCAGGCTCTGTCGTGCTTGATTGATGGAGGAAATCCTGTCCGTTCCTCGGGACTTATTGCCAGCGTGCTGGGATGGCTGTTTTGGCCGTCCCTCGGGGAGGTTCGTTCTGCCACACAGCCCTGTGCTAACGTTTGCCCAGCTTTGGCAGGAACTCCTGTCCCTTCCTCTGCCTCCCGCAGCATCCCCACAAACTTTCGTACTCCATTACAAACAGCCAGCCGTGCTCCCTGACTGGCGATGCCCCCTTCTTCGGAAAACCCCACCAGGCCTCCTGAGGGCTGGGGTTCCTCCATGGCCGCTGCCGCCTTCCCCCGGCACAGCCCGGCCGGGCCCCGCTGCGGCCGCCTCTCCCTGAGGGAAGGCGACGGAAGGTTCCGGAGCCGCACGGGCGGGTTCCTGCTCTGAGAAGAGGTGGCCTCAGTCAGCAGCCGCCCTCCCGCCGCAGACCTGGTCGCAGCGCACTGGAGCAGGCAGGTGTCTTTAGGAGCTGTTTTTGAGGCAAACACTGGGTTTTTTCTGAGGTGGCCATGTTCTGAGAAATGATGTTTCACAGAACTGTGGTGTTTCGGTACCTCAGTGGCTGCCGGGAGGAAGCTGGGGCACTCCTCAGGTGCAAGGTGCTTTTAGTGAGGTGATGGCCTCTGTGAAGGGAGCGTTTTATCCTCAAAAGTGGAGGAAATCCCGGAATTCGCTTGAGCACAGTGACCCCTCACCCAGCTGGAGACCCACTGCCAGGGATGGCGGGAAACTCTCTGAGGAACCGGCCCTTCGCTGCTGGTGTCCCCTGACGTGAATGCCCGTTCCCCATGAAGGGAAGGGCAGACGGTGCTGGCGGAGGACTCTGCGGAGCAGGCGGTCTCCTGTGGGTGCCATGTGAGGAAACATCGCCCAGAAGACGGCACCAGGTAAGGCTAGAGAGGGAACAGGCTGGAGGTTTGGGGTGTTTGGGGCCTGGAGCACGTCAAGCCGCCGGTTCTCCCCCTCAGGAGATGTTTGCAGCAGGATCACAACAGTTGAATGATGCCACGCGCTACACTAAGCGTGGGGCCTGCTTCCCTCTGTCGTATCCCCTCTGTTATAAACGATGTGTGGTGCCTGCATCGGTGGCTGGCCAGCCTGGGGGCCATGTCCCTGCGTGGAGCAGGCTGAGGCCATGGAGGCCGGGGTGCTGCCGAGGGCTCTCGGTGGGGAGTGCGTGGTCCCCTGAAAATATGGCAGAGGCACAGTCCTTTACAAAAAGTGAGGTTGGGGCTTTGGAGTATGTCGCATCTGGGCACTGTGGAGATCTGTGGCTGCCAGTGAGACAAACAGCAGTGGAGAACACAGCTGTGAGATGGGAGGGCTTTCACGTGGAGAAAAGTTTAGCTTTACTTCTGTTAGTGCGGACTTAAAGTTTTGTGAAAATCTTGCATAGGTGACTGCTCTGCGCTTTGGCTTTCTTTAATGTTGAGGTGCTGGAGATCCCTTCTTCTTCTGCCTCACAGCATGAGGGGCTGATAGAGCTGGAAGGTTCACGGTGTTTCAGCTGCCTGAGATGTGTGGGTGCTCACCTGCCGTGCAGGCCACAATGGAAACCTGAGAAAGGAATAAGGTGGCACAAACAGGCTAGCAGGAAGAAATGGTGAAGAAGCAGAGGATCTCTGTGTCAAAATGGCCAGGCAAAGACAACATACATAAAAAATCTGCACAGAGGTTTTCTTTCTCTCTTTCAAATGCTAAAGCAACCTGGTACAGGACACACCTGGAGGCCAGTCCTAGCAGAGCGTGAGGGGGTGGTTAGGTGTTGGGAGGAGAGCAGGTTAAAGAAAGAACTGGTAACTTGCCAATCCCCTGAAATCAGGAGAACTGGACAGCTTGTGAGGAGACTTGATAAACATCATTTTGATCAGGGGACTCCAGCATGCTGGATATCCACTTATTTTCTGACAAACAGACCTGCACCAGCACATTGGCAAGCATGAGGTTAGGCGCAGAGATGCTCTCTTCACACATTTATGTGAATTGCATCATTAGATTTCACTTAGTTTTTATCCACTGCCCACTTGAGTTAGTGACAAAGGATTTCAATACTGGGCATGCAAATTAAAGCAAGAGCTGCTATTGTTTTCCAGATACCTGACAGCTCCTCTTACCCAACCTAACATGGACTGAATTTGAAAGCAGAGGAGCCAGGGCTGAGGTATTCCTAGCAGAATGATAGCTGACAGGCTCCTCACAGGCTCCAGAATCAGAGTAATGTCTGACACGGAGGAACATGTGTTGGCAACCTTGCTTGAGCCACGTTTCCAGAGCTGTAAAGAAACTGGAGCGCTTCCAGGGGATGACAGAAAAGCTACTGTTTCAGGGGAGAGCCAGAGGCCATGTCATTGTCATTCTTCTCCTCTGTTTGGCAGTCTGCACAGACTCCTTGGAAGAGCACCTGAGAGCATTTATGGGACAGGAGAAGTAATAAAAGTTAAAGTGACGGCCAGTACTAGCAAGAAACCTACTAATGCAACATTTATGGCTACAAAGGAGCTCGTGCCTAGCACGGGCTTCTTGCCATTCTACGGCGGGCAGAGCAGTGCTGCTGGGGCATAGTCTGTATGATGAAACACCACAGCGTGCAAGGGAAGATAACTTACTTATTTGTTCTTTGAGAATCTGGCTCTGGTGAATACTGGTGTCCCCTCCATGAGGTGCTTGCTATCCTGGGTATACTGTGAGTACATACTGAGTGCTGCCTTTGGTACTGTGACAGATTGAAAGATCCTGCTTAGTACCAGTGATTCACAATGCTTTGCCTTGCTCAAGATGCATCTGGAAAGCTTCCCAGATTATACATCTGCCCCTTTGACACTGAAGCAGCAGTGCAAGTTGGAGGCCAGAAGGAACAGAAAACAGATTTAGTCTGGGCTGTTCTATGGGGCAAGGGTTGTCTGTCTCCATGCTTGGAAAGCAACTGGAGAGCTACACCAGCCCAGAACAATTCCTAGAGCTATTGCAGGAGATCTGGGTGCCAATAAATTGCAAATGTAATTGTGGTACAGGAAAAAGCAATGATTTTTTATAAATCTGCGTGTTGTACTATCCCTGCATGGCAGGTAAATTGAAAGTTGCCCAACTGTGTTCCCAGTGACAGTGCTTGCTATTTGCCTTCTTATCACCTCCTGTCAGAGCTGGAAAATACCACATATTTTCTAAATAAAATTGATCAGTTGGCTCCACATGCTATCAGAAATTGTAGACAGTTCTCTTCCACAAGGTGTGCTTTCTCTTTCCTTGCATGAAGGGGTGGAGTTGAGGATACTTTGCATGTTCTTTGGGACACAGACCACTTTTCAGCTGTGGTCTTTCTACAGCATTTACTGCAATGGGGAGTGGTCTGGGGCACCCTGATACAAAATGTGGTCGCAATGGGAAAGGTCTCACCAGAAGCACCTGCAGAATTCACAACAGGGGAAGCAGTCATGTAAGGGCTGAGGTGAATTGTTTTTGACATATGACTGGGAAATATCTGCATTTCCGTCACAGTTAATATGTGAGGCTCCAAAACAAGGGGACCTAGCTGATTGTTTCATTAGTTTTGTTGTGATATGATTTATATGAAAAGAGGCAACTTTATATTTCTGGGCAGGATTCTGCCCATGGATCAGAAGTGCACATCATGCGTTCACAGAATGGGGCAAAATGAGTTAGTGGAAGGGTCGCAATTAGAACTGCTTCAAAGCAATTTCCATCAATGAATATCAAGCATTTATGGTATTTAAATTCTTCATTTTCCTCCCTACTGGTCATGGACGAAGCTCAAGGATTAGGTTTTGGGTTTCTTTGAGCCCTAGGACCTTAATAAAAACTGACATCAAAAGTAAAAATATTCTTTCTTCTGGCCTGATTAGTCATTTACCTGTGTCCTTCTGAACTCTTCTGGAGCCTTCTGAGTGTGGTTGCAAAGTATTGCATGTGCCTGTCCTTTGTAGAACGGACTGCAGCTTCACTGGTGTGCTGGTGCTTTTCCTTTGGAATCTGACTGGAGCCCTTGACCCGAACAGTCTCCTCTAAAAGTGGCTGGGTGCAGAGGGTCAGGTTTGCCCCCTGATGGTTACCTGCTTTATCAAGTTTCAAGTTCTTACCGGGGTGCACTCTCAGTAAGTTTGCAGATGACACCAAACTGGAAGTGTCACCTCTAGGGCATTTTCTGGGACACAGAAGCTATAAAGTCACGGTGAGCATCCATACTGGGTCTGCTCATGCACTTCTTTGTCCCCCTGTGAGTCATACGCTCCAAAAGACTTCCCAGGTCTAGATTAAAATAAGGAAAAGTAAAGCAACCAACGCATACTTGTACTTAACCAGTACTTATTTTGTTTTTAAAGCAAATACAGTGCAGGAGTGAGGGCCTTGTCTAAGCCTTGCTTCTTAGGAAGGTGAGACCAGAAATGTTCCTTATTCTTCATTGTCCAGACTTTTGACACAGAGAAACCTGCCCCATATTAACTTTTGCATTTCTCATCAAGATGCAACATACTTTAAATAGCATCTGCATGACTGGCTTTTTTTTTTTTTTTTCTTTCCTATGGAGGCTGATATACAAAGTACCTCAAGTGGCAGCTGTCACCAGTGAGGTGGCATTTTTCTTCACTGAGGCTGACAGCAGCTGTCCAGGAGAAGTATGAATGGAATGAGAATGACATCATGTTTATTCAGGGATGACATTCCCAGCCATGGATCAGTGTCAGCAATATTTTGATAAGTTTTAGAATGAGAAAACATTTCTTGAAATGTTCCCTGATTTATCCTTTGTAAAATACACAACACAAAAAATAATTGAAGAGATTGCAGCAGGACAAAGCAGGGCTTGCCTACCGTATGTTTCAACGCACACTGTTTTATCTGTACTGGAGACAGTCTATAGGCACTGGGACGCACAGCATCTTTAACTCTTGCAAGCCCAACAAGTTTGCTCAGCATGCTTTTCCCTCTCTTCCTCTCCTTCTCCTTGCCCTGGCCCAGTTTCTAACTAAACGTAGTGGATTTCATAGCTGTCAAAGACAACAAGTAGCCATAAAGGAAGTCAGCCAGCCAGAGCAAAGTAGATCTGGACTAGCTTTTAGGATTAGCTTTTGGAATATGGGGACAGAAATAGGAACAAATTGTCTTGGTTCCTTACAATGCGACTAATGGGACCGGTTTCTTAAATATATGTGGATGGTTCAGTCAAGGTTATTATGTGATGACTGATGAGGCTTTTTGTGGCTGACTGACCTGGATGAAATCTGTTCTGCTGCTAGAAGCTGTTCATCCTGAAGCCTAATGAAAAGTTTTAGGGTACTAAGCACACAGCTCAGTGCATTTGAACACCTGAGTCCCACAGGCCTGAAGATCTGTTTTTAAACTTTGTTGTATTACTTCTTGTGAACCGTCTTATTACAATGGTACAACCTTCCTCCCTCACTGCAATGGTCACACTTTCTGGTCTGTTTTTTTGCACCTGGGCTCCTTAATTAAATTTTTGTTAATATGCACACATTCAGCTCTGGTCGTTCCTCAGATCCAGCCAGGCCACTCTCCCCAACCAGATTTTAAGCACTGCTTGAAAAATGGCTGACAGGGCAACCCGCATCAGGAGACAGCCCAGAATGAGTCCTTGGCCTGAATTGCAGCACGAGCTGCTGCAGGCTTTGTTGTTGCACTGTGACATTAACTAAGAACTGGTTGTTATTGTTGTCAGTAGAGTCCAAAATTAGTCTTGAGATACCTGCCTTTTCAGAGGTTCTGACTTTTCCTCTCGTGCCTCTGTCAGTCAGGTGCTGCTGTAAGTGCTGACAGGTCAGGGAGACAAATGTTTGTCTGAATTTTCATTCTGTCTGTAAAATTTGAAGATTTGTGTGTGTCTGTCTAGTAAGAGACATAAAGCAGAAGGACATGCGAGGATGACCTCACTGCAACTAATACTATAGCTGAGCTGAAAAGAAACAAACCCAGTGTGTACCAGAGTCAGATGTGCAGCCTGGTGTTAACTTCGCAGCTTTAAATGTATTTGTTCAGTTGCAATCTCCTCCTCGTTCTCTCTCTTGCCTCCAGCCTTGGTTCTCTCATGGTATCAGATTCAACCAAGCTATATTTAATTTGAGTTCAACAGAAGGGCTTATTTAAATATAAACTTTGTGAGTGACAGCACATTGGCTCAATATGCAAGAAGATGAATGTGTGGAAGCGGCTGGTGTCTGGAGAAGGGTGGGAGGAGGTCACAGCATGCCCTGGGAGCAACTGGTGCAAACAGCAGATGGGCACCTTACCCTCACCACAGCCTGGTCTCTGAGCCAGTGGGTAGCTGCAAACATGTGAGCAGAGAGAGTGGAGTCTGTCTAGTCAAGAGACATCAACTGCCTTTCTCTACCCCATACCCAGAGCCTTGTCCTCATGGGCAACCAGTTCTGGTAGTCTACTTGCAGTTTTGTGCTGTTTTGGAGAATAGGTGTAATTTTTCCCTTTGCAGAGCACTGCAGGAGACCAGCGCTGATTGCAGGGAGGGTATTTTCACATGATACCCAGTGACCTATCTCCCTTCCACCTCTGGTCTCTGCAGAAGGGCTCTGCTGAAGCAAGGCTGCTGCAACTTCCACTGAGAGGTGCTACTGTTGGGTAGTTTTACCCAGCTGAGGTGGGAATATGTGTCCCTATTCATGCTGCTCAGGCTCTGTACTCACGCCTGATGCTCCCTTGCACTGCTCTCTTGTGTAGTTGCAGCAGAGAATTTTCAGAGGTCACAATGAGAGGGTGACCATGCTACAGAGACAGACCCATTTGAATCCACTCCATAGGGCAGAATAATGCTGCTGCAATCTCTTGCTGGTCTTTGTAGCAGCAAAACAGGGCCAGCTTAATTCACTGAATGGAGCGTGCCTGATGTGGTTGCATCTCACATCAGTTCAGCAGGCTCAGGGATGGCAGGAAAAGCTGATGTAGAAGAAAGAAGGAAGGGCTTGGCAGCTACTGTGCTTTAGTGGGAGGGGGCTATTACTAGGGCAGCAAGTTATACTTAGCCCTCGCTCTAGATGATGGAAAATGTTACAGTTCAGCAAAGCTTTCACTCAGGTGAGAACTCGTACAGTGCTGCAGACCTCAGTAGATCTCCAGAGCAGATCACCTGAACATTGGTGTTGAGCTGAACTAGTCCACCCTGCAAGCTCCTCCCTGCAGTTTGAGTACCTGGACGTTCTGTGTTCAGCAATGCAGTGTGATTGTGGATCCGGTCACGAGCACTACAGCAGTAAGTTGCTCCTGTTGTAGTGAGTTGTGGTGATGGCTTGATAAGAGATGTATCTGCTTTGGAGTCAGAAGGTTAGAGTATCTCAGAGGGAGCTGGCACTAGCTGCTTTCCCTTATTCTGATTCTTTGCAGGGTGTCAGTTGCTGCAGTCAGGCTAGAAAGCAAATCATAAATAACCTAGCACAGGAGAAAACATTTCAGGGAAATGTTCCACTGCAGCCTGAATAGGATTGTCAACAAACTGAACTGATTTTTGTTTTATATTTTATAGGTGGTTTCACACTATTTTTTAAATTTCAGATTTTTTTTCTGAAAGAAAAAACATTGTCATGCATCTTCATTTGCATTCACATATGAAATGCATTTTTCTGACCTGAGCTACACCATTATCATGAACTTGCTTTTAGGTTTGACTAAACGAGGAGCTGAAATGCAGAATACTTTTGTATCCGTGAATTGATGCATAGTATGTCAGAAATTCCTGTGTTACACACACACCTGTTCTTTTTCACATAGCAGAAAAAAGAACTATAAAGAAATATACAGTGTTTATCTAATTAACATTTATAGATTCAAATTTTTGATGCTGATCTGAGTTTATCTAGGACTTGTGGGATTGATAAGGTATGCTGAGGGATGACCCAGCGCTGGAGTACTGGAGGAATGTTCAGTCTAGAACTAGAATAGGAAGACCTGTTAGAAACCAGTCCTGTGATTTCAGCAGACAGTATGGTACCCATAAGTGTTTGCCTTGCTGTAGGCAGAACAGGCAACCTGATGTCCTTAGAATGTGTGGATAAATGAATCTGGAAAGGCATCTCTGTGTAGCTAGGTTCCTGGGTATCTCCAAAACCGTCCTCCCCAAGAAGGAATAAAAATATGTTTATTTCTCTACACATCTGTAACCTCAGAAATTCACAGCAAAAGTAACCATATCCCAAAATAACAATATAAAAGTGTAGGTCTACACTGACCAGTATGTCGCAGGAGAGGTCTAGTCTGGTCATCGATGGACCTTTTCCAGCCACAATACGTCGTGCGTGCAGGCCTGATACTGCAGCAGCAGCTTGGGGAGGTGTTGGAAAAGAACAAAAGCAGTGGCTAAAAGCTGTGGCTTTATGATCACCAAGTTTGCACAAAGGAAGAAGATGTTTCTCTGAATGTTGAACGAGTCTTAAATTAAATACAGAGGAAGCTACTGTTTATCTGTGTGAGCTGTCCTACTCTGGAAAACAGATTACTTGGTTGATCGCTTTACAACCACATGCTAAACATTCTAAACAATTTATGCATTTAAACTGTATGTTTTTCTCTCTCAAAACTTGCTACTCTGCAATGTTCCACAGATCTTGTTTATAACACATTCATCTAAAATTATCTCAGTGCACACAGCACCCTCCTATAGAACAGATGCTATGTAACCTGCAGTTCTGTTTTGATCTCAAATCGACGTGTTTAAGCTACTTGTGTGAATTATAAATTGAAACTAAACTAAGAAAATGAAATTGTTGTGTTTTTTGCCATGATGCTTCCACAGTTTAATAGCTCTATTCATTTTAGAGTGCCTTTCTGGTGTGACACTTGCAGTTGCTATTTAAGGCTTAACTATTTTTGTATTTAAGGATCTTCTGGGTTATCTTAAAAAAATCTCTAAAAATTAACCTTACCCAGCAACATTATTGAGCTTTTCCTGGGTATCTTCTCAATTTGTTTTTGCATCACCTCTGAATTTAGATGAGATTTATGTACAAGAGACATTTTTCTCTGTAATTAGCCTACTTATATGTCTTGATGCATCTTGAAAGGATGGCTAAGTATCTCAGGAGATTAACACTTGCATCTTGGGGCCTTTTCATATCTAAATCATTGGTTATCATCCTCAGATAATTATTCATATTTATTTACTATTTATATTACAGTAATTCCTAAAGGAATCTCCCAGGTTGGGGCCCAGGGTGCTAGGTGCTGTGGGTGAATGAATAAGATAAGCAGCTGTGAAGACCTCCATACTGTTTATCGTGGTTTAACCCCAGCCAGCAACTAAGCACCACGCAGCCGCTCACTCACTCTCCCCCCCCGCAGTGGGATGGGGGAGAAAATAAGGAAAAGAAGTAAAACTCGTGGGTTGAGATAAGAATGGTTTAATAGAACAGAAAAGAAGAAACTAATAATGATAATGATAACAGTAATAAAATGACAACAGTAATAATAAAAGGATTTCAATATACAAATGATGCACAGTACAACTGCTTACCACCCACAGACCGATGCCCATTTAGTACCCGAGCAGCAATCCCCCTACCCCCACTCCCCCCCAGTTTATATACTAGATGTGACGTCACATGGTATGGAATACCCATTTGGCCAGTTTGGGTCAGCTGCCCTGGCTGTGTCCCCTCCCAACTTCTTGTGCCCCTGGGCATCAGAAGCTGAAAAATCCTTGACTTTAGTCTAAACATTACTTAGCAACAACTGAAACCATCAGTGTTACCAACATTCTTCTCATACTGAACTCAAAACATAGCACTGTACCAGCTACTATGAAGACAATTAACTCTATCCCAGCTGAAACCAGGACACTGCTCTATGAATCTGCCTTTTGTAGGGAGATTACATTTTGCAATCCCTGTAAGCAGAAAGGACCGAGGATGGATGAAGTCTGGAACCCCGCATCTTTTTGCTTCTAGAAAGTGATTTGAGAATTTGTATTCTGGGAAAGACAGACTGGGGCCAGGGATTTTACTGCTATTGTCTGTGCTGTGCTTTTACTGCTAATGAAAAAATGGACGTCAGTGTCCAGAGCTGCCCAGTTTGCTCCTGTGCAAATTCCTGGCTTCATAGGCCTGGCAAGATGGTCTTTTCCCTTTTTAGGGACTCTGGAAAAGTCTTCTTTTGCACTGTTTTGGCATTGTAACTTGATTTTTGAAGCCTCAAAATATTTCAGTTTCTTAGGCTCTTGTTTTTTCGTAAGATGGAGAGAAACTGATTTCTGCTTCCAGAACCTTCTGACTTAGAACAAAGCAGCATCTTTTCACTGGCCCTCTTAAAAAATCTTTTGGACAAAAATGTTTCTTTATAAGAACGCTTCACGTTTCCTTAAAAGAATGAAAAGCTGAAGCCAGGATTGCTTCAAAGCAGAAGCTTTGGATCCACTTTGACATCAGCATCTCACCATGGGAAAGTCAGGAGCTACAAACACATAATCATACCAAGGGCAGTAACAAAGAGGCCTTGGACTGAGTTTCCCCCAAGGTTGAGGTGTTGCAAATTCTTTGCCTCTTCAGGGCTCTGTAGAGTCCCAAAAGTATCTGTTCTTCTCCAGCCTGATCCTTCCTTCTCTAGGTTTATGAGAATCCTGTTTCCTGTCTCCTCATCCCTCCTGCAGTGAGTAGACATGGCAGCTCCTAGCTGTGATCCTGACATTGCTAGGGGCTTGTGTATGCAGGTCTATGGGAATGAGGGGGATGAAGGTGAGTTAGAAGGAGAGGGAACACCTACAATCAATGGGAAAACAACAAAAGAAAATAACGATGTTGTGGCCAGAACTGCTAGCAAGGTGTAACAAAACCCAAGAATAAGGAGGCACCTAGCAAGAGCCTGCTGCTGGCATATAGCAAACAGATGGTGCAGACAACCTGAACAGCAAGGGTGTCAGCTTCACCAGGGCTCCCTGGATCAACTAACATGTGCTGCAAAAATAGTGGAGTCATTAGTCACTTCCAGAGGTGTACAGCTCTGCCTCCCCAGCACGCCATGGAGACCAGCCCAGTCTTGACCTCATGGTAGGGAGGGAGTCAAAGAGTTGGAGAGAAATGATAGATGCAGGCCTTTGCTTTGCTGGCGTGAGTTCATTCACAGCTTTGTTCAGAGGAGGCAGAGGGACTTCATGAATGAAAGCGTGGCTGGTGCAACGATGCTGAAAAGGCTGTGCAGAAAACTGCTTTTGCATCCAGCACATAGAACTCAAGAAGGGCTGTGGCTTGGTGAGCAGAATGTGCATTTTCCTGTTGGCTATTGTTTAATTAGGCTGTTGCTGATGCTGACACTGTGTGTATTTTCTTTGCTCTATCTCCTTTCCTTCTTTATTATTTCCTACTTTGGTTTGATGTTGTTGGTATATAAAATTTAAAGAGCTCTAAATTTTTTTAAAGGCCCCTAAAGGGAGCGGTGCTTTTTTGTGTTAAAGTCATTACATGAACACCTGTGAACTGTTGAGTTTAATTGGGCTACAGCTGTTGGGGAGCGAGTGGGGATTTATTGGTTTGATTGGCTGTCTTCAGATTGCGGTGTATTGTCATGCATTGCCCTTCTAACTTGTCTCTTTAAACCAAAGCACATGTGCATATCAGGTAGTTATAGGGACTAGGATCTGAGGGATGAGGCTGTCAAAGCAGAGTGGATCCTGTGGCCATGTGAGGATGCAAAGGCAGCCAGCAGAGAGCATGGGAAAGCTGTGTCAGCTGGGGGAGCACCAGCTGGCCATGGCCAGCCAGCCAGCCTGCTCTGCAGCTCTCGTGGGGCATGCTAAGCTCACAGACATTTCTGAGCAGTGACTGATTGTGCCACGGGGTTCCTGGGCAGTGCTGAAGAGGAAAGGATGCTTTGTAGCATGAAAGCAAGATCCTGTCTGGAACATCACATGTCTGCATGGACAGCAGTGGAGGTCACATAAAAACCATCTCTATTAAGGAAGCAGCCACTGGGAAAGACAACAATAAACCAGGACACCTCTGGGTGAACAAGACCTCTTGCTAAGAAGCTGGATCTCATGTACAGCTAGCTAGTCACTTCAGCTCTGCAGAGTTGTTGTGGTTTAACCCCAGTCAGCAACTAAGCACCACACAGCTGCTCACTCACTTCCCCCCACCCAGTGGGATGGGGGAGAGAATCAGGAAAAAAAAAAGTAAAACTCATGGGTTGAGATAAGAACAGTTTCATAGGACAGAAAGGAAGAAAATAATAATGATAATAGTAACAATAATAAAATTACAATAATAATAATAAAAGAATTGGAATATACAAAACAAGTGATGCACAATGCAATTGCTCACCACTTGCTGACTGATGCCCAGTTAGTTCCTGAGCAGTGATCCACACACCCCAGGCCAACTTCCCCCAGTTTGTATACTGGGCATCATGTCACGTGGTATGGAATACCCTGTTGGCCAGTTTGGGTCAGCTGTCCTGGCTGTGTCCCCTCCCAACTTCTTGTGCCCCTCCAGCCTTCCTGCTAGCTGGGCATGAGAAGCTGAAAAATCCTTGACTTGATATAAACACTATTTAGCAACAACTGAAAACATCAGTGTGTTATCAACATTATTGTCATACTAAATCCAAAACATAACACTACACCAGCTACTAGAAAAAAAATTAACTCTATCCCAGCCAAAACCAGGACAAGAGTATAAAGGCTCCATATGTATAGCAGAGATAGGGAGGAACAATGAGGAAACCTCCACAGTACCACTGACAGCTCAGTGGTGACTGAGTACCACAGAGGCAGCCTGTGTTTAGTTCGTTCTTCCCTACAGAACTTGGCCTAGTGAAGCGCACCTCTCTCCTCTCCCTGAGGGTGCTTGGGGTGGGGAGGATGACACAGGGCAGCCAGAGCCCAGCTGCGCTCTGCTCAGGACCACAGAGGAGGCAGCTGCTGGCATCTCGATGCTGGAGAAGGCTGGGTGCAGTGCTCACCCAGCTGGGTGGCACCATCGGCCGTGGTATTGGAGAACCTTCTCTCCTCTGGGAGAGCCCACCAGGCAGTTAGTGCCTGTGCCCATTCCCTGCATATGGGAGCGCTTCTCAGGTGAACAGTTTAATGAGCTGAGAGGATGCTCCTGCTCTCTCCACAAATCTTCTGTAGCTTGAACTTTTGTGCAAGTGTCCAGACCCTCGTGGGGCTCAGTGGGACCCCAGTTACCAGCACATGCCTGTGCTCTGTTGTTCTGAGTCATTTTACTGTGTGTGTCTGTGAAGGATATGGACGGAGATGTCTTTTTGCTGTGCCTCAGGGTAGGGGGAAGGGTAAGAAAATTCCTTTTGATTCCTTTTTTTTCTGTTGTTTTCACACCATTAGGAAATAATTAACCTCCTTAGTGAAAGCATGTCTCCTTTTCACCTGAGTAGGAAAACCTTAAAATATACATACAATATTTTTAACACTAAGCTTAAATTATGCAGTTGCTGCATTTTGATGATAAATATGCAGATGAGAAGATTTCTGCCTCTTTTATCTTGTGGTTCTAACTCTGTCTAAAAACAGATTGTCGCAGTCACCCTAATTCTGAGAAAAACAGCCTTTTGTGCATTGAAAAGCCAAAACAAGCAAGTCTGATGATCAGATCTTCTCTTCCTAGCTGGCATATGTCTGCCATGCTAGTGAAGGAATCACTTATTTTTTGTGGTGATGGCAGTTGGTGCCATCAATTCCTGTCAGCTGGGAAAAGGGATGGGAAGCCAAATTCACATACACTGGTGATTAATTCTGGAAGCTCACGCAAAGAAAGACACTGTGAATACCACTGGAAAGCTCTGAGATTGCCCATTCTGCTGCAGTGCAGATATATTCTATCCAGATGTGATTAGATAATTCTTGTCTTTCTGCATCCTGGGGATAGCCCTCAGTGGGAATCCACTCAGATGGGCTCTGGACTGTAGGTGTCGAGGACATGCCAACATAAGATGGGTGGATTGCACGTGTTGAGGAAGTCTGTAGAACTCAATCAGCAGCAGACCTCATTCTGCATCTGTGCTTACCTCGTTCCTTCAGTTTTGAAGGTGACACTTTCATTGGAGGCCATGACTGCTTTGGGCAGTTTGAGGAGCAGGGTGGCCAGCTGCTCTGTCTGGAGAAGGCAGGGCATTCAAGAAATTGCCCGGTACTCCCACCAGTTCTTCTCCCCCTTGTTTCTCTCTTGCTCTCATATACACATACATACAATCATTTTGTCTCCAAAGCATAATTGCCTATTGCCCTGACTGTTGCAAATAGTCTGCCACATTGACCATTGTGCCCTTTACAGTGTTCGCTGAATACATGAGTTCAGGAAACAACGATCCTATGGGAGTCAGGCTAGCCTCTCAGTCACAAAGAGACAATAAAACCTTGTGCTTGCCTAGCAATCCAGAGCTTGTGTCTGCCAAGCAGCCCTTGAGCTTTGGTTAAAAGTAATGACAGATGATTCCAGAGTTCATCTCTTCAGGCAGAGGTTTTGAACAAGCTGCTACTGCTTCTGAACATACAGTTGTGCCTGCACTGTCCAAAGTCTGGGTACCTGGGGTCTTCTTGCTCACCCGCTTTCTGAAATAGCCATCATTAAAAGATCTGCTTTTTCTAAATTTTGTCCTTCTTCTGACTGCAGCATTTGAAAACTCACTGCCTCTGACATGTATGTTCCAAAACTCTGGAATTCTGGATCATTACTGAGCATAGCAGTAAGTACATGGAAGCAGCTTCTGGTCAGACAGATGCTGTGGTTTTATGCTTTTTGGTCTTTCTGGACTTAATAGCATCCTTCCTGGTGCTAGTGATCACAACCAAGAGCAAGTTGCTATGTTCGTCATCATCCATTTGCCTTTTCTTGAGTGAACTCTTGTTGTTACTGGCTGTTCTTGGACTGGCCACTCACACCAGCGCTGAGCTGTGAGCTGGAGGCAGCTGCAGGGGATGATGGTGGCAGGGCTGACAGTTCTACCTTCGCTGCATGATGTTGAGCACAGGCCATAGCAGATAATGCCTGGAAGAGCCAAACAATCATGTACATCCTCCTCCCTCCCCATCCAGTAAATTCACTGCATGTCTGACAGATTTTAAATGAGGGTAGGAAATTTGGCAAAGCATAATTAACAATACTGAGCAGATCTGGAGTTTAAGGGTCCTAGCTCCTAATCCTCTCCTTCGACCACTGTATAGCCTGATGCATTTCTCTGGACACCTGTCAGATTAGTGCTGAAAACACTACTTCAAACCTTACATTTAATCAATCAGTTAGTGGAGAAGCTACAAAGTTTGGACATACCAGACTTTACATAGAAGATGGCCTCTGGTGAAAGCTACTTGGCCTTGAATTACCTCTACAGAAAAAAACCCTGTAAAATAGCAGTCTTCCGAGTGAACAGTATTAAATCAAAGAACTGTAAAACCAAATAACACTGTCTGCAAGGATTGTGAAACTTTGTTCCCAGACAGTGTAACTTCTCATTTGACCTGTATGTATTCCACAGTCAAACATGAAGGGCTTTGGACTCTTAATACCATCTGTGGGAATGTGATCCCTTGGCTAGTTTGCAGCTGTTCAGCACTCTCTCAAGATACACTGGAATTTCTAAGTTCAATTGAACTAGGCAGTGAAAATAAGTGTGAAGGGTTTTAATATCGATCTATGAAGATTATAGTGTTCATAGGCAAATAAACACTCTTGTGCTATGTTTTCTTGCACAAAGGGCACAGCGTAACACGCTTTTATTTTAGGCTGAGGAAAACTGTAGTGAGAAAGAACAGAAGGCGAGTCCCCATGACAGCATGGTGTGTGTGTCTGCGCACGCATGTCTGTCGGTCGTTTGGAAATGGTTGCAGTCCAAAGCCCTCTGAAAACAAAAGTTGTTGTTGAGCTCTGCACACGGGAGACTTCTTACAATCATACAGATGGAAAACAATGGGCACTTGCAGCTTGGGCTGCATAAGCTGTACAGACTCACACCTTAAGACATCTAAAAATATATTTTCTGATCTCCTCATCCCCCCACCCCTCACCCACCCCCATTTTAGGCTGTTGGGTAATGAGAGTGAGTCAGCCACATTAGGGCTTCTATTCATCCTATTTCATTGTACTTAAGCAGGCAATAGCTACTGGAATTGTACAGCCCATCTCTGCACTAACTCAATAGCACTGCTTATTTCTCCATCTCTTTTTAAAGCCTGTGCAAAAGTAAACCTGCTGGGGTTGTACATTAGTTTTCTTTTCACTCCATAAGCTGTTCCTTTCCCAAGAAGCCCAGCACCTTGCTGCTAATCGGCTCATATATACAGTATAGAGTAGAACTGTAGGAGATCCTGTAGAGAATCTGCCATTAGTTTTTTATGGTTTTCTAGTATTTTCTTGATTAAAGAGTTCTGTCAGAAGACCAATGGTCCTAGAAGCATCTTTTCTCAGGGGCCTGTGAATAGTAATTCCTCTTCTTAGCACCCGGATCTGGTATCTCCTTTTCTGTATCATGAGCCCCGCATGTTTAGCACATTGCAAGTTCTGTTTGAATTGAATTGGTATTTCTGCAGCTGCATCATGTGATCATCAACATTAAAGTGGTTGTTCTAGGATTAATAGTTCTTTCTCTACCTTTTGGACTGTAGCTTCCTTTTCCAGGAGGGGCAGGAAATCACATCCTGTGCTTTACATTCGCAGCCTTGGCTCCTTCCCAAAAGAGAGCAGAATTTAGTGCTGCTGATGCTTGCAGCTTGGTAAGATTGTTCAGAGAAATAGAAAATGTGCTGTCCCCCAGTAGGAGGGGGTTTGAGTCCCTGTGATCACAGGAGAAGTGGCATTTCAATTGAGCTCTGCTGACTCCAGTGTAGCAGTGTCTCCTGGAGCAGGGATGGTGTTTCCTAAATTTCAGTTAGTGCAGAGTGCAGCCAGCTGGGTCATGGTCAGGGGTATGGCTCTCATATGGCCCCATCCAGACAGAAATATATGTGCATGTGCTGCACAATGCAGGTGCAGAAAGTGCAGTGCTGCCAATCAAATGCGCTGCGCCTCTGCAGTGAGCTTACTACAGTGACTGCTGGTGCAGGATTTCTGGATGGCAAGAGCCTGTTTGGAGTTGAGAAAATCTGCAGATAGTGGGGCTGCCTGTTAGACTGGGTTATACATACACATTAGCATCCTTCTGACACTAAGCTTGACATGTATTCATGTCTTGTTGGCCTCCAAAGTTGAAACTGAGAACTGAAGAGGCTCCTCTTGGTATTCAGAGCTCAAGAGATTGTGAATGTTTCTTCACTCTCACCATTGCTACTTGTCATGTAAGTGAGGCCCCACAGGCTCCTCCAGTGAAGCATCAAGGACACAAACTCTCCCCTTGTGAAGCACACGATGTCTCTGTACAGCACAGCCTCTGCCTTTCCAAGTGGCTGCTTCCTAGTTCTCTCTGCTTTTCTCAAAATTTGCTGTTGACACAAGCCTTTATCTCAGTGGTTATGGATGAGCTAGATATTCTGTGTTTGTTTGGCAGCCTGATAGTGTGGTATGAGATAGCTCCTTCACTGTTGCTGGGATCATCTGAAGTAACTTTCTGCTCCAAACCAAGACGCTGTTTTCTGTGCACATCTGCAACTGGTCTCATTGCTACACACTCTGTGTAGCAGGCTGCTGGAGAGAAGGGACAGCACTGCAGAGGGAACACAGCCTTGTTGGTACTAGACAGAGCGGCTGAGATGATAGTTGTTGGGTGCAGAGGGAAGCCATTTAATGGCTCCATCCCTGGCAGGAGGCCACATCATGGGCCTGTCTGTGCTGCATGCCTCTGTCACATGGCCACCACATGGGAATGTGGAAGAGGTCTCCTTCACTGAATTCACTGTGGAACCATATCCAGTGCCAGTTTTGGCTGTTCATCATGTTGGGGTTTTAGACTGGGCTGTGGATTCTTGAAACTCGGACTCCCAACCAGGGATCAAAGGGTTGTATTTTAACTATCATTTAATTTTGATCAACCCTTCATCTTGTATTTGCTTTTTATTTTTAGTGGCACCAATGTTCATTTGATTAATTGTCCTCAGTATTGGGAACAATCCATAGTGGGATGGAGGTGGAGCAGAAGTAGATAGGAAGTCGTGATGGAACTCCAGGCTGTGCAGTATGTCAGCAGAATAACGGTGAGGTAAGCATTGTTCCCAGTGCTTTGGCCAATGAGTGACCCTGTCTCTCTCCAGCCTCAGTGGATGGTTTGAAAATTCTTTGCTGGTTATCCTTATCTAAATCTCTTTGACGTCCTGATTTTGACCTGAGATAGCCCCACTGCAGCATGACCACCTAGCACTGTCTTTGCTATGGACTGCTTTGAATGTGACACCTCCTCTTCTCACAGTGCTCCAATGGAGCGGGCTCCAATGCTCACAAAAGTGTTGCTTGAAAGTAGAAGAGCTGCAAGGCTGAGAAACCTAAAAATCAGAGAGCTTAGTGAGAGACCATGTAAGGAACTTACTGAAAGGCTGTGTGCCCTTTGCAAAACAGAATAGAGCACACAGAACACTACAAAGAGCCGGGCTTTTGGATGCCGGTGTGTGCTTTTAGTTTAACCTGATGAAATGCAACAGGATAGAGAGGAAATGAAAGAGTTTGTACAAACTATAGGGGCAACATATGGCAGACTGGGGATGGGGAGACCTTGGAGAGCAGTTTGTGGCCGCAAAGATACTCAGCCTGTTTTACAGCACAGCTGCTCAGAACAAAAGGGTCTGTCTGGATCGCTCGTGTGTTAGCTAATGTTGGTGACAGGAAGTTTGGAAAATGTCTAAAATCTTGCTCATTAAATGGGCAAGTGCAGTGCTCAGGTTTGAAACATACTGATCAAATATGTTGGTCATAACGGACACGCTTATGAGATGTGTCAACAATTTAAAGGAGTGGGTGTGAAAGCAGGGAAACAGCAGAACCAGAATAGAAAAAGGGAGCAATGTGTTGTTGCTTAAGCTTGCACAGTACCCCTTCAGAAGAAATTTGTCCAGCTTGTGTAAATCTGTGGAATTGAAAAAGGCAGAGCAGAGAGGGTATATATGGATAAGCCATATGAATGAACCTCAGAGTACCTCAGTTTGGATTCTTGGAAAGTGGGTCAATGAAAATATCTTTTTCTGGAGCTGAGGTTCACAGTTGCAAGGAGCAGATAGTTATTGTGAGATCTATGAGCAAGACAGATACACCACGACTTTGGTGATCCACAGATCTAATGGATTTACTGTAATTCAGAACTGGTGGTGCAAAATTTATTGATAAGTTGTATGAAAGTGTAATCTGGGAAATGAGTTCTTCTGTTGAATGGCTCTGCACAAATAAAAACAGGGACCAGTAGGATCCACCATATTTATATATTTAGGCTGAATTTGCTGAGGGACATGAAATAGTATTGTCAGGTGAGGCAAATATTTTCAGTAATGCTTGGAGGATTGTGAGTTTATTCTTTCCTGACATTCCTAAAGTAATTGTGGATGAAAGGAGTATTTGAGTCTGGGTACGCAGCACTGCTGCTACTTTGAGTGCAGCAAACAACCTTATTATTGGGGAAAATGAACTTCTGAAATTAGTGTAAAAATGGAAATTTTTTTGATCAACTCTTTGTTATAGTCACACAAGGGAAGTTAACTGCCTGAGAGTTTGTCTTGCCCTGTACAGTAGCATGGTAAAATCACTGGTGATTTGTACATTAGGACACTAAATAAAAATGTATCTATTTCCTATTATTCTTTAAGGGATGTTTCCCCTTGTAGCTAAATTATAAGTTTAGAGCTTTCTGTAAAATTACCATCACATTGCTGCCCTTGTATTTTTACAGATGCGCAGCAATTTTGAACATTCAGTCTCTCTGAATGTGGAGGCAGGCAGCCGCCCTCAACATCTTTGCGGAAATTTTGGCTCAGTGTGACCCAGCTTTTTTGCAGGATCCGTGCACATAACAGTGCCCATTGCCATGACTCCAGCTCCTGGAAAGGACTCCTACTTAGAAAAATTATCAGCATGTAATGAGTGAGGACTGCTTTACCCAGACTAGCTTTGATCTTTGCTCAAGAACTGATTCAGGATAATAACAGGCTGACATAAAATACAAATGGCCACTTTGCAAGACAAAGATGATTGCTTGTGTAGAGCTTTGGCTCCCATGCAATTCATTTCTTTTCATAGACATGCAGCTAATATGTAAGAGTAATTTGCAAGATATTTCTAATTTACATAGTGGCCCCACCTTTCCTGCAGCCCACACTGAAAAAGCTAGATTGACTGGAGGCTTACAATGATGATAGCAATGAATAATACATAATCTGCAATCTGGGCTCCTTTAGCCATGTTATTTGCAGGCTGCAGTTTTTTTCTGGCTTAAGCAATATGTTTTTTAGTGGATGTGTTGGAATTCTGTTTTGTCCCTTCTGCCATAACTGTGCCTGGGATGTTTGGAACTGCACATTAACACCAGGAGATGGTTTACGCAGTTGACAGCACACATTTTATGGCTCATCTTTGTGTAGTATAGTGATGGGACAGAAATACACAAAGAAACTGAACCTGGTGAATGAACTAGCAGTGTTTGGTGTGTGTTGTGTGTGTCATCCCCCCCGCCCCCCGTTGGCTTTTTGCACCCTTGATTTTACAGCATTTGAGGAGTCTGTTACGGTCAGTATTCAGTTTTGACTGTGAGTTTGCCATCTAGTGGCTACTATGTTTTGTTAATAAGTCCTCATAAGCCCCTTGTTAAAACTGGCTGTGTTTTAGGTTCTCCTGTTGCTCACACTGGACAGGAGACAATGGCAGTAAAAGCTGACAGACATCTCCCTGACTTCATCTTCTGCTGTGCTGGGTAGCTCACAGCTCCGCTGTCCGTTGACTTAGCAGCCATCTGACATTTAAGCTTTGCTTAAAGGTGAAACATGCTGTCAGGCCAAAGAGGTCCCAGGCTGAAGTCTGGAGTTTGGAAACATTTGTGTTAGGTTCAGCCCTCTAGAAATAGGAGCCACTCCATAAACAGTCCTGCTGTGCGAGGGCTGCAGCACTGAGGTTTTCCTCCTGGTCTTTGCGCTTTCCTTAAGCTGAACCAAATTCTCCACATTGTACGTATTTAGCAGGTTATGGTTCAAGTTATTTTTCTCTGTTTTGACCTGGCTTTGTGAATGAGACTAAAGCTTTTGTGTTGCTGCCACTACCTAAGTTTCCTGCCCCAAGGAAATGCTTCTCAGGCTGGTGCTTTGGTATGCGCTTGTGCGTACACACAGGTGAGAAAGAGCCTATCTCTAGTCCCTTCTTATGGGGGAGGTAACATGAGATTCTTTATTTGAAGCAGCCATTGCACTGGAGATATCATCGCATAGTGTAGTGTGTATAGTTGGGTGGGAATAGGGAGGAGCACATGGTGCAAAGAATTCGTGTTAATTTGGGTAGAAAAAAGAAAAGCATTGGAGCAATCTCCTCTGCCTCTTTCCCACCCGGGTTTTACAGGAGTTACGCTTGCTTGTGTTTGCTGTCCCAGGTACTAGAAGAAACTAGGTGCTACTCTCTCGTGCATGCCTGCTTTGTGCCTGACTTTCTCTTCCATAATCTTATGTATGAATCAAAGCTTGCCTACAGGTGGTGATTGAGCCCAAAAAGGCTTATCACTTACCAAGCAACCGTCTGCAATTATTTGTTTGTCCTCTGTAGCCAGCGTAGTTACTTATTGATATCTAATGTTTGTCTCACCATGTTATAATGAAAAGGAAGTGATAAAAGCCTCATTCTTGCTTGAAGTGCCAAATTAGCTAAGAATGGTGACACTTTGCTACTGTTCTCTCCTGTGCTAAGATAGAAAGGCATAAACCATTGCTTTTTATAGGCAGGGGTATCTTGTTATCCTGGGACAAGGCTGTTTCTAATGCTTGAACTGTGAGCCAGAAGCATTTGAAATATTTACTAGACAGTTAAAATACAGGGGATGCTGCCTTGCCATATCAGGCATCACACCAGGAACCAGCATGAAGGAAACATTTCCTCCAGGGTAGCTGCAGTGGAGCCTAAAGCAAGCAGCAAGGCCAAGGGTTTGCTTTCGGGAGACTAGTCCTAAAGCACTTGTAAAATCTCCTGAAAGAACAAATACCCATTGTCTGATCTGAGGCAGCATGGGTTCTGTGGAGTAAGTATAGAGGCCCAATGGTCACCTCTGGGCACAGAGATCTCAGTGCCTCCTCTTGCCAGGAGCCTACACAGTGTGGTGCAGCAAATGCAATGTGAGGGGGCACTTCATCCCAGCATCTTCTGGGATAGGGAGGCAGGGGCTCCTCCAGTCTAAGACTCTGGACCTTCCCTCCTGGTTGTGCCTTTTCGGTAACAGTTGTGCTTTGGAGGATGAGAAAAGAACCTGCCGTGAACTACTAATTCACCCATTATGTTGGACAGCAGAATGACTGTTCAGGTGCCCTCAAAGTTTCTGTCTTTGCCCAGACAGGTTGTGGCTGCCCCATCCCTGGAAGTGTTCAAGGCCAGGTTGGATGGGGCTTTGAGCAACCTGGTCTGATGGAAGGTGTCCCTGCCTATGGCAGGGGGGTTGGAACTAGATGATCTTTAAGGTCCCTTCCAACCTAAACCATTCTATGACTCTATGATTCTATGATCATGAGACGGCTGCTTGAGGATTACTTGTAGGTGGGAGGGGGAACTTGCCAGTCTTCAGTCCATAGCAGGGCATAGATTTTTGGCTATATAGCTAATGTCTGTTTCTTTTAGAAACAGCATTAAGACAAGTATCCTTGAGATAATAACTTAGGCCATGTGCTTCCCTTTCCTTGCCTTCCCCTGCAGCAAAAAGAAACAGCTGTTGAAATATTTTTAGTTATAATCTGGTGGACGTGAAAAAGACCATTGTCTGTCTGTGCATTTTACTGTCTTTATGGTTATATTTGTGCCTGCAGCCAGACCACCTAGTGCTGGGAGCCCATCAGATGACAGCAAGGCAGGGCTGATGGCTGATCAGGGTTAGCACTGAAGTGGGAGACTTCCAAGACATATTTAGCTCATGCAGGCAGTAGTAATGGGTGATTCAGGAAATGGCTTGGCCATTTCTGCTGCGTGCAACTTCCCAGAACAGCAAGGACAAAGCCCCCCGAAAGCTACAACTGTGAGAGGTGGTGGAATCTGCACCCCATTCCAGTGGCACCCCTCTGTCCTGTCTTGTCCAGACATTAAAGCTCTCATTGCAGAGGTGCCTACTTGTCCCTGGCAGTCTGGTTACACAAGTTTCTAGTTTGGGTCCTCCTGTAAATCAGGATTTAAAACCCTCGGGGATTTTTTTGTGTGTGTGAGTGTGTGTTGTAAAGTGATGTCCTCAGACATTCTAAGCAGACCACAGCATTTTGATGGGAGCCAGGGTTTGAATCAAAACCACCTTATTTCCCTCCAAACCCTGTCTCTCTGTCAGACTTGTCTGGATCCCATTAGAAATGTGTTAATCAGAGAAAAATGACATATGCATCTACTCTGAGGTACATATAAATTTAATGTGACATTGAGAGAGACCCAATGCTCCATTCTTCAGCAGACGGCCTGTGGTCCTGCTGTAAATGCAGGGAGATTTGAGATTCTCTTTAATTACCATGACTCTGGTGATAACCTCCAGCAATGGCTAGCATAGTTTCCTAGCCCTATAGCTGTCACATTAGTGATTGTTACATTTCTTTTACTTGGCTTTGTTATGTGAAAACAATAGTTAATACTTCTGTTAGGAGGGAAAGCTTAACTTTTTTTTCCCCTGGCAAGAGGAAGAGTGATGTTGGAAAGAAGTTTTCTAAGCTGTTCCTAAAGTGTGGTATGGTCACGAACCAAGGACTGTTTGGTATAGAAGGCATCACCAGTTGGTACAATTACATGTAATACTTGAAATATTTTCTTCTAGGCATCAAAGAACTGTCAGTCTTGAAAAGACATGCTTCTGTTCAGGGTTTTGGGTAGAGGCAGCAGTGAGAGCAGGAGGAAGGTTTGCTCTCTGACTTTGCCTAATTATTCCTGGGGCAGAACTGTTTTTGGGAAAAAGGCTCTCAAGTCAGGCTGTTATTGTTGGAAGAGGGCTCACTGGTGTCCTGTTGGTAGTGTGACTAAATCCTACAGTATTTGATGGGATTTTTTCTTCCGGGTGCTGAAAGAAATGGATTTTTGAGCAATTCAAACTCTCTTTTTAGAAAAGATATTTCTAATCTTTGTGGTTATGCAAGAACTTTTTAAAATATGAAATGAATGCAGCCTAATGGATCAGAAACCAGAAAGCAAAGAAAGAGAAACCAAACTATATCTTTCCTCTTTATCACATGATCTGTTTGGGGAGAAAGAATGAGTCATTATTTTTTAGCACATGAAATTGGCAATGCACACTATGATTACCCCTGTTCCAAGCCTCCTTATATGCACAGATAAAACAAGTTACACTTAGCCCTTGCCCAGGCTCTGTGGCGCTGATCTGTCCTCCACTGGGAGGGTGAAGACACTGGCAATTTTTTGGTGAGAAGTGGGAGAAGAGAACATGACCAGGAACTGCACTGGTTGTGGTGCCTGACCCTGGGGATGGAGTTAGATGGACGCTCCCCATCTGTGGAACAGTGCGAATCGCTCTGTATCGCCTCCGTGTGCCTACACATGCACACGCTGAACCCCATGGGCTGCTTGTGCTCATTTTTCAAGCCTCCTCAATGTGTCTACCTATTTAAGAGTCAGTAACTTGGAAGAAATTTTAATGTTAGTAGTTTAAGACTCAGGTCCCTCATTTTAATTACTGTGTGTTAGTCAAAATTATCTTGCCTTCTGAGGCAGATAAAATCAGAACAAAGACAGATACATGGGAAGAGCAAGCTTTTAAAGTTAGAGTGCAAGTCGTTAGTTCAGTATAAGCTCCCCCTAGAACTGAGAGATGGAAAAATCCTGCTGGGCTGGAAAGCGCTGTAGTTCATCAGGATAACTACACAGATGGTGAGAAGATGGAGGTGGAGGCTTCATATCTGCTCTGTTTACAGCCAGGGTCAGGAGCAGAATGTTTTTCCCTCTCCTTGGGGTTTAGTGGCTGTATAAGCTGCATGTACCTCACTTTCCTAGCAAGGGGCCCTGTTTGTCAAGGTGGCAGGAATCCTCAGAGGACCCTTTCTTGGACTCAGAGAAAGGTCCCAGCCAGCCCAGAGCTGAAGCAGCGTTTTAGGTTGTAGTTTCCAGATTCATCAACTTCTGCTTTAATTCTTGGTGCTTATAGTTTTAACTTTTAAAACTCTGCCACTTCATGATCTCCACCTCTGAGATCCCTATTATCCCTGTTGTGCAATTACTGTGGATCAGAGTTGAATCTATTTTTACCCTCTTGTTTTTCCCTTCAGTTTGTAATGCCTCTGGGAGTGAGTTCTGGGAAGAATCTGCTTTGGTTTTAAGCTGTATGGTGCCGCCTCCTCTCCCATTATCACTCTCTGGTTTCAATGGCCCCATTGTGCTGTCTGTACTGGCACTTTGCTTGGTTTGAAGTGTGGGTAAGAAGTTGCTCCGTCCCTCTAGTTTTATTCTGTCACTCACAGCACTGACCTTCTACCCGGGAGCTCTTTGAATGGAGTGGCTATTTCTCCTGCCTGCACACCTGACAGCACTCGAAGTGGCAGGTACAAACTGCCATGAAGCTTTCCTGCAGTCCTGCCAACACCTGCTCTCACATTGCTGTGCCTGTGGCTGAGAGGAATCATGGATCCTGCGGATCCTGTGTCTTTAGTACTTTTCAGGACTTCTTCCTTGTGAAATTTTGGCTTCTGCCACTGATTGAGACACAACCCGAAAAAAATTCTGATGATGCAAAAAATGCTGGAAAGTAGAATTATTCTAATGTAATTACTTTCTGACTGCATTAAACCCTTTCCATTGTGCATTTCTCAGGCTTTATTGAACCCCAGCCAATTTCCTTCAGCTTTGTCTCATTTCCCTTCAAAGTTGCCTTTTCTCAGCTCCAAGATATTTGTGTTGCTGCCCTTTCTGCAGACCCTCATCTGCATTTCAAACCTGGTGAGAGATTACCATCCCTGTATCTTAGGTATCTCTGTAGTCATTTAGTACACCTGGCTCACATCCAGCCCTTGGATGCAGAATTGTCTCTGATCTGGCTGACAGTGTAAAGCAGCTGCTCTCCTGTACTATCCCCAGGAGCACAGTCCCTTCCGTAAGTGTCCCGTTGTTTCCCAAATGAAGTAAAATCCCCCCGGACCACACTGCTTGCCCTGTTGACAGACCTCCCAAGTCTTTTCCCCTTCCTTTCCTTTTCTTGCCCAACTATCAATCGTGTTGTTTGGTCCTTTCTTCAGATGCTGAAAATCTGTGCCCATATGCTAGCTGCAGACGTGGGTAGTCACGTAAGTCACATGGCTGTGTGTGCTTGCTGGTGGGGCAGTGCGTGCACGGAGACAGGGCAGATTCTGAATCTTTGTATAATCAGCCAGTTGGATGCACTTTGGATGAATATTTAAGATCTTGACGTGAGCACTGGGCTAATGAATTGCAGTTCTAGCATTCACTGCAAAAGTGTCTCAAACATAATGGGGACAAAATTTGCTTAAAATTTGTTTTGAACATGTATGGCATTTTTCTCTTAGTTTACTCAGTTTTGTTTTTTCTGCATCTTATTTATTTTGGGCTATGAAACTATAGTAGTTATTTTCTCTTTTTTTTGTTTTGAATAAATTTCATTTTACTATTCTGCAGACAGAATGATGCCACAGACTGTTTTCTTTACTTCCTGGAGACATTATATTATTAATGCTTTCTAAAACTTTTACTTTTTATTGGTTTTATTTCTACAAAAGCTTGGACTTGAAGCCCACAGCCACCATTCAAAAGTGGGGTATTAATTGGACCAATGTGCACTATGCGGAAATCAAGAGTGGGATTAAATGGGAAGAGTTTTCAGTATACTCCTAGTGCACAAACCCTGCTAACCTCTTACAGTGCTGATCTCTTCCTGGATGTGTCCCTGGAAGAATTTATCTCAGCCTCCCTTGAAGCACCATTCCTGAGTTAGTCAGATCTGTGCCCCACATTCACGCTGTTTCAAATGGCAGCATCCCATCCCCCTGAAGTTGTCTTATAAAGCTATTCTCAATCTAGCAGCGTTAGCCCACGTGATGGGTGAATCCAGGTCAGAGAGCATGGTCCCTTCACATCTGCTCGATGCTTGCTGCTGACATTTTCATTCAGCCTGCCTGTACTGGGCAGCGATGGAGGTCTATAAAGGGGGGACAGAAACATCTTTCTGCTGGTGGAGGACAATGGCAGGACCTCCCAGTAACTGCAGCTGTGTCGGGGCTCTGAATACAACGGGCCACTCTTGGCAGTGCTACTGAGGTCTGGCTCTTGGAAAGCAGCACTGTGATTCAGCTGTCACTCAGCTTCCAGCAAAGGGAGCTTTGAAAAGGCGCCTCTGCTGCTCTCCTGGAGTAGCAAATATTTCCTAGGCCTCTGCTGCTGAATGGGAGAGATTGCCATTGTCCTCCTTCCCCTCTCAGGCTTGCTGGGCTTGCTATAAATGGGCCTTTTGCAAGGGAACAATAAGCCCAGCAAAGGGTCCAGGTTGCACATGTCTGAGCAGTGAGAACACTCGAGCACTTTTTCATTGGCTCCTGTGATGTGAAAAGCTGTGCTGCCGACAGGGCAGGTTTATTTTCCAGCCACAGCTGTGGGTTTGTTTTCTCTCTCAGGTTGCGCTGCTCTGGGTGTACATCTGCATGTTTCAACTCATTTCCTAGAAAATATTTTCACCCCAAGATTTCCTTTGGCCTCAGAAATCTGTTTCCTTTTGCAGCTTGAGCTCTGTGATGTGTTTGCAGTGAAACCCACAACCCAGGTGGGACCAGCCTGCTTTCACATTTCTCTGCTGTGATAAACTTTGGCTTAGGTTTGGTAGAATATCCCCAAACTTGTATTGCCTTGTGGTTTTGTGGCAAAACCACATGCACCTCTCTGATTCAAACCTGGCTGAAAAGCCATGGCTTGGGCTGAGGTTCACAATGAACCTTGGGGTTAATTCAGCTAGAAGATGTTCCTCAGTAATCTGTATGGAGACAAAAGGTACAATTTTCTGCCTGGACCACCAGGGACCAGAGAACATTTTCTAGTTTTCCTCTGACCTTCCTGTGAAACTTTCAGCATCACAGAATTACATGCTGCTTTTTGAATATGACTGATACTACTCCTGCCCTCTTCTCTCCCCAGCTGAAAGAATGATTTTTGTGAGTACAGCATTGATTTGCGGGCATGTGTAAGTACAGTGAAGCTTTTACTCATTGGGAAGAAAGACTAGGTCCTACCAAGGAAGAAGTGGGTTTGGTCTCCCATTGGAAAAAGTATGCCGTACAGTGGAATACAGTAAAGACTCTTATCACAGAGAGACAAATATGAACATGTCACGTTACAACCTTCTAATCTGAAAACCAGAAATATAGCCATAATGATCTTTGGGTCACTTCAAAAAATGTCTTTTAGTTTTTAAACCCCACACAGATCCTGAATATAGAATAATGTATTCACTTCCTCCACCTGCAATATTCACTTTTTAGGGGGGGTCTTATAGCAATGACCTGTCTAAAAATGATGTAAGACAAAGGAACAGCATACGGTGACTCACAGTATTCTTACCCCCCTAGAGTGTGGCTGACATGATTGCTTTGCTTCCCAGCATTGCATGTATAGATGCCTGAAAGAATAGAGAACTTTTCAGTATATATAATCTCTGCTTACGTACGCCTACGAATCAAGGTCAGCTTTTATTTAAAAATACTATCAGTAAAATTAATTCTTTGTTCTTTTCAGATATTCTATGGTCTGATTTTCCTCCTGTGCTAGTCTTACTCTAGTGCAATTTGCACTGGTGCTTTTCATGATTTAGGCCTGTCTGAGTGAAAGGAGAATCAATGCTTCCTTTGCAAAGTGACTCAGACTGCAGCCTGGCCACACTACCCCTGTCACCAAGAAGTTTGCAAAATTCAGGTGACCGTACCCTGGCTGCAAGTCCAGGAGTTTTGCACTGTGGCTTGTCCTCCAAATGCCAATGAGGAAAATCTCTTTGGAAGTTTCTGCCTTGCTCATCCCATTTACTGAAACTAAATTTCAAGAAGCTAATCGGGCAGAGAGTGCAAAGGATGAAATGTTAGAAATCAAATTAATGAAGCTGAATCACCAATTTGTGACCTAGAAGACTATTAGGAGTGATCAGAATTAATTAACTCTCCTTTGCAATGCTTCAGAGGAAGCCAGGAAGCTAGGCATGGGGACACAAAGAACATCAATGGGATCTGACTACCTGGACTGGGTGAAGCAATGCAGCAAGGCTGTGCTCTGGCCAGAGCCTGGGCTCCAGGGGCTACTCATGGAGCACAATTAGCAGAAGCAGAAGGGAGAGCTGCCATGATCCCTTCTTGTGTCCTTCTCTTTCATGCTTATTCAGGGACATGTGGAGGAAGCTGTGAACACGCTGTCTATGAAGAAGCAGCAGTCCTGTTATCTGTGATGGCACTGTAGGGGAGTCTAAGGGACTGATTTATTGGTGGCGTTCTGAATTTTCTAGTGGAACGATACTGACAATTCACAGGAACGGCCTCATCATCACAGCTCCTTTTCTATGAATTTGTTTCTTTGACTCAAGCTCTGTTTGCGTTACTCTGCTTGCTCCTCCTTCTAGTGGTCAGTACTGAATTAAGACAATCTCACAGCAGTATAAATGTTTAGGAAGGAGACAGGAGCCCCTGCTCTTCCGCTGCACTTGCTTTTCTGACCTGCAATGGTGTAATGACATACAGGTTCTTTGTGTCAGGATGGCCCTAGCGAGCAGGTCCAGGAAGGCCCCTGTGCCTGGCTGAGAGGCAAGGATCTGTCCATATAACAAAATGATTAACAGCTTGATTTTGGATTGTTAACTGGCATGTGGTACTCCCAAACTGTCCTTCCCAGCTGATAAAGATAAAGCAGGAGGCTGTGCAGCTCCCATCGTCCAGAGGACATGGATCTCTCCATGGACACTGCACTGAGAAGTTCCCTTGGAGCAGTGTGTGGGAGAGGCTGCAGGACTGGGCCCTGTCATTCTGTGCTGCAGCATGGACTGGTTGCCTTATTTCCATCCTGTCCTGTGATTTTTTGTGTTACGTGTTGGCATCAGCCACAGACAAAGGCAGGTTGGAGGTATCCAATTGAAAGCGGCACTCAGTCAGGGCCACCTCACGCTGTATCTCGAAAGCCTGGCAGCAATCACCAGAAGCAGAGAAACCATGACACAGTATCTTGCTGATATTTTGCTGATTTAATCAAACCCAGGATTAAGTCCTAAACAATTCCAGGGAAAGATGATACACGTATCAAGCTGTAGCTTCTTTTCTTTCAAAGGTCAGAGTTTTAGACAGCTCTGGCTGATAGTTGCCAAAATAAATTGGTCATTTGGGATACTCAGTGATACGAAGTCAATTTACCAATTGATTTGAAGTGAATGTGAAAGGGAATACCTACTTTTAGTAATTCTTGAGAATTTTAAAGAAAATTAGTATTTTCCTCACCATTCTTTTTGGGGCAAATATGGAGAAAGAAGATATCCAATCATAATTATTTTCACTAACCAGAACTGCAGTGTTTCTTCTTGAGTTGATAAACTCTTTTAATACACTCAACAGCCCATGGGAGGAAGAAAGGGGAGGGAAAGCTTGGTGAAGAGATGGCTTCAGTTTCTTGAATAATGCATTGTTTAGCAAATTGACTGTCCGATCAGGAAACAGTCCACTGTATATGATCAACATCGACATTGCTAGCTGGACAACTTACAAAGAAGCATTTTGGAATTAATTTGATGATTATGAAAATGTCTTGGATCCTTTGCTGAAGGCTAAATAAACACAATTAAAATATTCTTAGTTTTCAATGTGCTTTGTTCAGTTCATTAAGTGTAACTAGAGCTTCCAGTTATCTGCATTTAGTTTTTAAAAAAACTGGAGGGTATTTTTAGAGCAATGTAAAGCTTATTGCTAATTACACCTGGGGGGAAATCTCATTAGATATTCATTTGCTTTCAGAGTTTAAAACAATTCTAATGAGCTGCATTAGTTGTGATAACACTGACTGACTCTCTCTTGTCTGCTGCCCCTGGCTTGTCTGAAACAAACAAAGCTTCTTTGGAGCCTGTAACTCAGCAAATGTGACCTTGGCTATCTTTGGGGTGGAGGGGGAGGGAAGTGTAGTCCAGAGGACAAGGAGAGAGTTTGCTGCAGTAAGGGCTTGGAGCTGGAAGTGGCAGGTGACCTTGCAGCCAGAACACTGGACCAGGTGAGATGTGATATCCTCTCCCTGACTGCACCTGTGGCTGCCGGCGCAGTGCCGGGCAGTGCCAGTCTGCCTTTCAGGCGTTTCCTGCCACTTTTGCTGAACTAATGTGTTAAGATCTTGGCAAGGCTGTAAGAGGCAGCCAAGCAAGCACCTGTGAGAGGCCTGACCTACTTTCTTCTCATACAGAAGGAACCTTCCCATAGGCCATGCCCAGCCAGGTGGGTGCAGCTGGGGTTGGGGAGCCCTCGGACTCAGAGGAATTCAGGAAAACCCAGAGGAGCAGCTGTTTCCTCTTGATATAGCTGCGGCTCACAGTAGCCTGCAGTGTAGAGCTTTGTCAGCTGGTATGTCTGCCTGGGACAATGCCATGAAGAGCTATCAGCTTGGTTCTCAGTCCTCTGCTTTGCCAGCTGCCAGAAGAATTGCTGTTTCACCACTATTTATCCAGGAGATTGGAAGGGTTTCTGGCAAGGAACCGTCACCGCCTTGGATGACCTAAAACCAGGACAATGAAACAGCTCAAGCTGAAGTGAAGACTTGGCTTGCCTTAGCTAGTGTGAAGAACATTGAAGTAGGGCAGATAGAGCAGAATAATTTTTACTTCTCCCCACATCAGTACGTTTTGGATGAACTGGGCAGCCTGTGAAGAATTCAGTCTTTGCAGTGGACACATAAATTATTTGGGGCTGATCTTTTTATCTCTCCCCACTAAGCCCCAGCAATGACTCAAACCCAAGAACTTCTTCTGCCCAAAATAAGTTTTGATCTTGCTTCTTTCCATTTTGCAGACGTAGCACCTTTGTCCAGGGCAATGTGAATATACAGAGGATAAAAATCACAACCACTCCACACAACGTCCTGTAACTAGCCCACGCAATCATTTGAATGTGTTTAAGTAAGTCAGCTCTTTCTAATCATGCTAAACAACATAGTGGCCTGGGAAAATACCTGTTTATGTGGCTATGTAAGCAATATAGGATATTCATCTCCGCATCTGGCATGCAAGGAAGGAAGCTGCTTGTGCACACACATATCTCTATAAATGGCATAGCGAAAAGGTGACTGTGAGCTGAGACTCTCCTCTGGAGACCAAGGATACTCAATGTGGATGTAAAGTGGCACATTGAGACAGGTTTACTGCTGCTTCTAGGCAGAGGCTATGAATTGAGCGGCAAGATAATGGTATAGGAGTGATCACACACAGAGCAGGATATATGGGATTCTTTGGTAATTGGAGACATTTTGGCATTGGAGCTGAGCAGGGTGAGAACAAGCTGGCAGGGTCTGCATGTCAGCAGGAAGAAAAGGGCTGGCTGCAAAGATGGAAGCTAATTTTGTTTTAATCTATTTGTTGTGGAGTAGAGAAGAGGCAAGTAGAAATATCAGGCTTGGCTACTGGCAGAGAGAATACACCTGAGTCAGAGAGGAGCCGCCTGGACCAAAGTTGTAAGTAGAAAGGTGGAAACCAGACTTTATTCCTCAAAGGAAAAGAGAGCACAGCAAACGAAGCTTTCAGGGAGCTGGAGGGTGTGAAGTGGATGGTTGGTACCAAACCCCCTACTCTATGGCTCTCTTATTAAAGAGGTTAAAGGAACTGTGGGTCTAAATTGGAAAGGTTTTCACAGGCACTTCACAGAGCTGAAGTGTTTTGCAGGAGATTCCTCAAAGGTGGAAGGCGGACAGCCTCCCACCATTATTTAAGGAACGACCCAGATGTGCACCAGGGTCTTGCAGGGAAGTTCGTTTCCCTTCAGGTGAAGACAAGTCTTAGAAAATGTTTTAATAGATGAAAGGTGGCCTGTTGAGAAACGCACAGCTTGACCAAAGATAGCCAGTATGGTTTCCGGAAAGGACCTTTTCTGCCTCGCTAACTTTTGGAAATTTCTTTTTTTAGAACATACTCTCCTGTCGGCATAGACAAGAGGCTAAGCAGCAGTCAGGAGAGGCTTGGATCTTCAGACAGTGTTTGACAGGGTCCCACGTCGGAGGTTAATGTCTAAAGGTGGGGAGTTGGAAAGGGGAAGAATTGGCTCACTGATTGAAAATTGGCCAGAGGACAGGAGCAGAGTGGGGAAAGGAGGCATAAATAGAAGCCTTTCAAGATGAAAGACAAGTTAATAAAGGAGCGTGTACTGTAGGAGACTGCACTGGCAGATCCTGGTCTTTCTGATAGTTACAGCGTATGAAAGACTTGGCTGAGGACATAGAAAGCAAGATTTCCTAGTTTGCAGATCACATCAGATTTGGGAGGAGTGGTGAATAATGAAGAATTCCAATACAGGCAAATTGGAGACCACTTGTAGGCTTTGATATGATGGCAAACACAGGCCCAGACAGAGGAATACATTTTACAGCAACATATTAGGTTACTGGTATCTAACTTCTTTTTAAACAGTCTGGGATGGTCATCGGTTTTAATAGCTCCCAGTAGGCTTTATTTCTTGCCGAGCTGCTGGAAGAGCCTCACAGAGAGTACGCTTATATATATCGTATATTTTAATTTCTCTTTTGGTTGGGGGTAGAACAACTGGACATGTTTCAAAGGGCAAAAGCATCTGAATGGAAAAGGGCAGAAAGTAGGAATGAATGAACTGGTTTAGAAGAAATATACAGAGAGCTGTTCCTTTCAGATTCAGTCCAAAGTTCAGAATAGCTCAACTGACTTGGAGAACAAACCAAACCCACCAAACCCACATGTGTAGTAAACCCCATCTGCCTCTAAATTGAAGCAGCATCTTAACAGTATGTCCCGTTCCTGCAGTGGTGAACAACACTAGCCAAGATGAAGCCTTTTAGGAGTATGATGATTATTTCTCAGTCACACTGCACAGCTGGGAAGGTAATTCACATGGCTATACGTAACCTAAGGGAGCCTGGTTGACTGTGAGGGAGCAGATCTGTCAACTGGTCTATCATAGCTCTCTTGACTTCAAAGGATTGATGACATTTTCCACTGTCTTGGGATGAATACTGTGCTGGTGGAAGGAAGAGGTATCTGTGCTAGTGCTTAAGTGAAATTTCTCTAAGTCAGCTTCAGGTGTTTGGAATGAACCGTCAAAGGAAGGGGAGTCTTGGAAACAAAGTACTGCGATGAAAGGCAGCCGTATTCAGACAGGCTGAATGTCACTTCGGTGCTTCCGCCAAGTCAATGGAAAGCATGATTCCCAAGCTTGAGCTGGCTCCTTTTTGGAGATCTGCTGACATCAACTAGATAAAAGCAGTTTAACTGTCTGAATATTGCACAGAGGCTGTCCTTGAGATGCTTCTGAGCTTCTCCCAAAATGTCTGTTTTGAAAGTTAAACCTCTGAGTGTTTTACATCAATAGTGAAAATGCCCTCACTGGGGATTTCCCCCAGACCTACTCCTCAGTGGTTTATTTCTTGTCCTCCAACTAGGCTTGTGTAAATTCCTTAGGTTATTTTTTGGGTACTAATTAACCGTGCAGTAGAAATTATATTATACAACTGGTAATGAGCAAAATCTCAGATACACTCATACACCAACCAAACCTTGGCAAATTGTAATTAGCTTAGTATTTGATACTTTCTTATTCTGCATTTCATTTTTTTTCCTGAGAAAAAAAAAAAGCCCTACATAATGAGCTCTTTGAACCTAAATCAAACAACATTTTCAGTGGGGATAGGTAATGAAATGTTACTCAAACCCATTGCAATGGGCAGATCAATCACTGCCTTGTAAGATCTTAAAAGGGACTATGAGATAATGGTGGCAGAATGGCTCTTGCTGCAAATCTTCCAGGCCAAGCCTTTGTGGGTTGCACAGGTACGTAGTGGAGAGATCGCTCTTTCAATCCCAGCACACTCGGAAAGACAAGTTGCCACTTTGCTGAAAGCAATGGGATTGAGACAAGAAAAGCTGCTTTCACTTTTGGATCAAGCCAGCAAATTCTCTGTGCCAAGAGGGAACCTGGAATGAGTATTAAGTCTTGCAGGAATGCTGAGGGAACTGAGTATGTGTGCTTGGCCTCATGGCAACAACAAGGGAGTGTATAAAGCAAACAGTTGTGAGCTACTGAGCTCAGTTGTTCACCAGGGAGATGAACGGTTTGCTGGAGCTCTAGTTTCCATATTAGCATCATACAACAGCCTCATCTATTAGTACAGTTTACTCTCATGCCTGAGATGCTGCTGCAGCACTGAATCACTTCCCAAGACACTAACTTTTTAGTTTCTCAGCAATAAGGATTTTCAGAAAACAAAATATTGGTCCCCCAAGAAATTGAGATATTTCAGAATTTGGGTTTTTTTTCCTAAATTGTGATAAAAATAAAAATGTGGAAATGCTACATTGGACAAAACATCTGAAATACTTTAGGTGGGGAAAAAACCTGCAAAATAGCATTATCAAAATATTACCTTTCTCTAATACTGAAACATTTCTGTGCAATAATTTCAAAGTGTCAGAGATGATATATAACAATAAAGTATATAGGGATATAGACTTCAGAATGTAGGAACAAATTGTTCAGAAATATTCCTATTTCAAGCTTTGTTGAACTGCCCATGTTCCCGGGGAGCACTTCTGTTCTTGATGAAACAGCATTTTCTGATTTTTGACATTCGGTCAAAAGCATTCTGAGCATCTCTGCTCAGTGAGAGTAGCTGCAGCAAGGATGGGCACAGCTCTTGTCACCCAATTTATTTAATGTTTGTTTTTGCTTCAGCTGTAACCCTGGAAGTCTCTTACACTTGCTCTACCTTTAGCATTATCTCTCTCTGTGTTATTACTGCATGATTTGGAAATTAAATCCAGGCTGTGATCTTCTGTCATGCATGTTGGAGGACTTGCTCAGATTAGACAATAGCACTAATGGGATCAATAGCTATTTAAGCCAGTGCTCTGATTCTTTTTACCGACAGGCACTTCTCACATGTCAATGTGCTACTTCATCTCCTCTAGGTCCACCAGGACACTTTATCTATCTATCTATCTATCTATCTATCTATCTTTTTGAAAACCTGTTCTGTTGGAGTCTTCAGAGACAAATCTATTGATGCATCATTGTTTGCTCAGCCATCAGCAGATTTACCCAGTTAATCCCCATTCTGGGAACATACCTACCACAACAAGCTCCTCAACCTGCAGGTAATGGTGATAGAGATTTCACATCACCCAAAGTGCCAAGTGCAGAGCAAGACTTCTGTGGTGTGTTCTTTTCAAAATCTTTCTAGCAAACTCTTTCACTTACAAAGAAGCATGCCAGCACAGTCTAAGGCTGTGCTGTACATGCTCTTCAGCTACGGATTTATGTACACACTCGGCAGAAGACTTCTTCCATTCTATTCAAACTCTGATAGGATTTGCATGGGAAAAGCTATGATGAAACTGTCACATACCAGTGGCAGGAGAATCATCCTGACAGATGCGCAAACTCTTAGGAATGTCCCAGAAGTTCCCCGGGCAGGGCCTCTGGAACAGGGAAGGGACTGCCCTTCAACCAGCTCTGCCAGCTGACAGCATTGGCTCCATGCGTCCTTTAAAAAGACCACAGAGCATTCGTGCCTGCTAAGCACACAACTTGGGTAACACCATTCATCACCTGTTACCTGCCTGATGAGCCTGTGTTTTGAATTACTTGAAATACTTAAGTGTGCTGCTGGTAATTTGCTTTTGCTGAGCATATCCCTAGGGTTCAGATCATTGCTGCTGGAGGTGCCTGTTCCCTGAGGATGAAAGGAGGAGCGCCACCCCAAAGCATCCTCTAAGGAGGTGTTATATCTCTGCTCTACCTCCTTTCTTGGTCAGGGATCCTGGTGCAGGTTAATCCTTGAGTTGGGCAGCTTCACCCTTTGTATTTTATTGCCTGGTACATATTTTGCAAGCCAAACTGATTAGTGCTCACCAAGGCAAGAGCCCAAGTTGCTTGGCCTCTGCAACAGGCCTTCCCTGACATTCAGGCAGCCTCAGGGCCTTTCCTATCTTTCTAAACACTTTCCTTCTCTCCTGTAGAGCTGCCTTATTACAGCAATAAAAATAACAAGGTCCCTGCAGACCTCTTTATAAAGAACAATTTAGAGCCAGGAGTAAGTGTGAGGATTGGGATGAAAATAGGCTATCGTAGTGCTAATGTGATATACAGGTATGATTCGTGTATTATATTGGTGCAGGAAAGTTGTGTGTCTTGGGAAAGCAGGGACTCAGTGTGGGACTGAGTGTAGTGTAGTTTAGGTGACTGTAGACAGACAGAAATAGTGGGTTTGATACCCACTGTACGGGAAGGGTCTGTGACAGCCTAGAGTGACTGCGACAGGTTTGAAATGGTTCTATTAAGTTTAGTGAATACAAACACTAAATGTATAAATCTATCCAAGGACAATATTAATGTTTAGATATGTTAGATTGGAACAATGAATACAAAATTACACCCCCGATCCCGTGCTATGAACTCACTTCTGCGGGCATTTTCAAGTCCTTCTCATGGCCTCCATCAGTAGCAGCTGGGCTGAAGAGAGGCATATCATACAAAGGCAAAAAGGCAAAAAGACTCCAGATCTCACTTCTTACGTGAAATTTTGCTGTGTGTCTGCCCCTCTGATCTGTGGTGCTTCAGGTATATGAGGAGACCACAAGCACAAAGCAATGGTAAATTAGTTATTGAGCTTGCCCAGGGGTAAGAAGAGGTTTAAATGGCTTGTAAGGGTGGCAAGAAAAGGTAATTGAAGCTTTTGCTAGTAGTTCAGGGAAAAAGGAAAGGAGAATGGAGTGGTGTCCCCCATGGAAGAAGTATTTGTGAACTGAGAACCTGCTGTTGGTGGAGCTGCTATTTTCTTCCAAAGGTTAAAAATCCCAACTGGAACATGCAGCAAAAGAATCTGCTTAGCTGCAGCAGGGGCAAGGCCAGCCACATCAAGGAGACAAAAGGCAAGAAAACTGCAGAAAAGGAAAGGGTTTTTTTCCCATCTCCTGCTTCAGTTCAAATGGAGGGTAAATAGGAAACAGGCTAGAATTCCTAAGGAGGTTTTCAGGCATGTACATTGCATGCACTTCTGTCAGGAAGGGAGCATTTTGAAGGATAGCTTGTGTTACTGGCACATGTACAATATTAATGTATTATCTTTTTTTTTTTTTTTCAAAACAAAATATATTCACTGGGTGACCTATGAAAGCACAGCAGCTCCTGACATCAGTGAGTGGAGCAGATAGAATTATAAAGGCTTATTAATAAAAGGTTGAAGTATTAATCACAGCCACATGATTTTCCCCTCATACTCTACACACAATTTTTTTTCCTCTTTTTTTTTTTTTTTTCCTCAGAGGAAGTGAGGTGTTTCTCTAGTTACACAGAAATTTTGAGTACCTGCTGCACTGCAGTTTTATTTTCTGACCCTTTCTTCCAGGGTGGTTGCCTCCTAATATCTCTCAGTCTGAAAGGCTCACGCTCTGCCTGATAGCTGGAGCAGTAAGTGCACCAAGCATGGGAGCCCTGACAAGGGGGCTCTTCTACTGACTTCCACTGAGGTGTGCTAGATTCCAGTATTTGCTCTGTGCAACTCAGGAGAGCAACAGCTCTGCTGTTGCAGGATCGTTAGCTGCCCAGCGGTGTTATTTCCTGTGTGACATCTGCCCTGCTGGTAGTTTTAAATAGAGCAAGGTGAAGATCCTAGAAAACCCAGAATGTCTTTACTTGGAAACCTCATTAAATAGAAATGAAATTGCTTTTGCTCTAACCACACTTTGTGGTAAGTGTAGCAGGTCGGACTGTTCACTTCCTGTAGCTATACCGCTATTAGGAGCTTGGCTTAGCTAAAAAGTTCGTAATGCTGCATCTCTTATTTGTGAGACTGCACCAAAACCCGTTAACATTTATCTGTCCCATATCTTCTATATCCAGGTGATTCAAAGCAAATTCTAGTGTGCAGCTGCATGAACATAGGAGAGGGATGAATGCATGTTACTTTAATTTTTAAAGTGTAATGAGAAATCACAATCCAAACTAAGGAATTAAAAGATGAAGCTGCACTTTTCAAGTGGGGCTGTAACTCCTAGTGATCACAGCAGTAACTCTTTCCCCAGCACAACAGCCAGGGTCTCAAACAGACCCTGAAGGTGTTGCACAACTTTATATTAAAAAGATTGATGTGAAAAAGATTATTTGTTCCTCAATATAGCTGAGGGAGAAAAATTGAATTACACAGAGGAGGTGGAATTTGCTGTTGTCTGGTGGGATTCACAGAGCCACTGTGCCACTCACTTGAACATCTGGCCTGGAGGCTGTTGCAAGGTTGGAGGAGGGAGCAGGAGGCAAGTGAAATGGGACAGCAGGATGAGGATATGTCTGAAGACCTTGAGCTATGGGTGTTCATAATGGTAAAAAATCAGAAGGAAGGCTAACCTATTTCATAGCTTTTTTGATGTCTAACTTAGCTGTCATTTCTGGTAACAACTTTGTAGATAGCTATTTTAGAACAGAAGGTATGTTATTTGCACTGTACTGCCTGTGCTCTGACTGGAAAGTTTCTGGAGACACCTCCAGCTCAACAGCAAGAGGGCTTGCTCGGACCATCCTGTCTAAAAAAGCAGAGGCCCTTGTCTCACCCAGTGACCCCCAGCACCTGCCTCAGAAGGTACAGCTGAGTTAGAGCTCCTTCTTTCACCAGCAGACTTCTGTGTCTCAGAGACCTCCCACTTAGAAGTGCCCCAAAAGGCTGAACTTCAACTGGAGGAAGTGCATGGCTGTGTTTGCAGGAGGAATGGCTCCACTGGTACTGAGCTCAGCTATGGCAGCAGGCTGTGCCCTGCCACTGCATCTCTGCCACGCCAGCACAGGGCACAGGGAAAGCAGGATGGTCAGAGCTGTTTGTTCGCAGTCTGTGCTCTCCTGCTCCCATTCATCCGCCAGGTACCTGGTCAGCTGAGCACAGGAGAAAGAGAGTCCTGATTTTGTTTGGCTGTGTAGTACTCCATTTCATCCTCTTGTTTGTGTCCTGGCTCATTCCTTGGCTCCCCTAAGATGTAACTTGGCAGGAGCACAATGCCCAGTGCACACACTTGGCGGCCCAGCTCTTGCTCCATGGCTTGAGTGTTGCTAAATGAGTGATGCAACTGACTTCTGAATCCAGGTCTCTCTTGCATATTAAGTTACTGCTGCCTTCTCAATATGTTTTTCTGTACTACAGTCAAGTCCCTGTAGTCTTTCTTTCTGCTTCAGTGAGGATTATCTGCCCCATATAAAAAGCCCACCAGAGCTGTCCAACTTTTGAGCTGGTCCCAAAGAAACTTAAGGACCCGCAGGGAAACGTTTCAAAAATATAAAACAATGTCTTTTGATGCTATCCTCCGCAAAGCTTCCTTCTGCTGACCAGCTGACCTATACTAATGGCAGTTGCTGTACACCCCCCTACCACCTTTCCAATTCCTCCTCAACCCAACATGTAACATGCTAGGCTGTGTCCAGCAACACCTCATTTTTCAATTGCTCTGGGCGACTGTCGAGCTTTGCTCCATGCCTGCCCTGGGAAGAGGGGAGTACGGCTGTGAGCCCTGCTGGCAGTCTCCTCCTCGAGTTGTACGAGGCTTGCGAGCACGAGATTGCTATAATATTGAGCAAGGTTTTCCAACACATGCTTTTCTCTGGCAAATCGCCACCCACAGCGCCATGTGCCAACATAACACTTTGACTTAAAGAGGGAAAACTGCCAGATAAATGTTTTAGTTGCAGGCCTGTTTCATTGTTGAATTCTAAAATCTTGGCGAAAGCCTTTGCCAGTGGATGGGGAAGCAGTCTTGCTGTTGACGCTGGTGAATAGGGACTAAAGCAAATGTGTTCAGGAATGACATTTGGTGGACATCACCCGCCAGCTAATTATGTTATGTTCCCTGTTTCTGCACCAAAGGCATGCAGAGCGGATCAATGACAATGGAGTGGGGGACCCTTTAATTGTCTAGTGGTCGGCAAGCAATAGTATTTCTTGTGATTCTTGAGGAATATATCAGTGATTTGGGGGCACTTTCTGAGCCTGCAACTTGCTTGCTCTTTGAGATGCTGGCCTTTCATGCTTAGGGGGATAAGTCCCTGGCACCAAGCAGAATTTCAATACGGCAGAACAGCACTAGACTAAAGGAAAATTTACGTTGCATTTGAGTCCCTGGAATAACAGTGGAACACAGCTCTGCTCCCTGCCACACCTGGAATTTGTCCTTTGGGGTATTGCCCTTTCTGTGCTCTGTTAGACACGTGTAACCTCTCCAGCTACCCTGAACACTCAGTGAAAATTGTGTGTGTGCACAACCCAGGCATAATGTCATCTAGCAAATCCTTCCGAAACAAAGGGGATTAACACTCCTTTGCTTCCCTCTGCCTGGATCTACAAGCACAGAGGTGTCAGAAGGACATTCTGTGCTCTTCTGCCCCAGATCCAGAGAACGAGAGGATTAGTAAAATGTCAGAGTTAGGCAATAGGAAGGAAAAGGCTGAACTTGCCTTTCAAAGCACCACTTGCAATAGAAAAACCTAGACTACCGTAATTGTTGATTTTCTAAAGAAATCCTTGTTTGCATGGCCTATATCTTCCAGGGTAGCCACCTACACAGCTTTTCTTCATCAGGGATCATTTATTTTGTTCTCAGATCATTGTCTACACTAATTGTCTTAAACAAGACTAACTTCCTTTCTCTTTATTCCCTAGTGGTCTTGATAGGTTTTAATTACGTTTAGGTGGTTCCCTGTATAATTGCACGTCAAGTTCATTAATGATCACAATATGTTCACCTAATAGGTTTCCATTAAAATCCAATGGGTTCCCATCAAAATGAGTTATGGGAACTGACAGAAAACTCACTAAAATCCCAGTATCTTTAGTTACAGTGAATTAAACATTGTGTCTATTAAGAAAGATAAAAAACAAATGCCAAGATGAAAAAAATAATCTCACAAATCAATATTTATATCTACAGAATTCTGCAGAAACTAGCAAAAGGCCCTTATTTCTTTGAGTCCAGTTAAACAATGAAGTTTTGTCACCTTGACCTGATGGAGTGAATTCTGTGACCAAGAGCATATAATTAAAGTTCATCAGATAAATTGCAGAAAACAAAAAGCTAACTTCATTCCAGTGCATTGAAGTTTTGGAGGAACAGAGAAGTCTGAATTGCTTGCTGGTCCCACTTCAGTTCTTGTCACAGCATCCTAAGGTTGAAGAGGGTATTAAACCCAGTAGGTTTAACAGCAGCAGTATCTGCTGTTCTGCTCCTCATATTCCCTACACCCTGCAGTCTGGGTGTAAAAGAAATCTAATCAGAACAGCGCAAACCGCAGTGCCAGACTCTGACCTAGCCATCACTTTGTTTTATGACAGGACACAAAAAAGAGCAGCTCTGGCAGTTCTTCTAAATCTCACACTCCCTCTTGGTGATTGTCCTTGCAAATTATCTTTTACTTGCTTCCGAAACAGGCAACACTCTGTCTTTCTTTCTCAAGTCTTTCCTCCAGACTCTCCTGAAGTTCCCATTTTGTCCTGCGGTACCTGATGTCTAGGGATCCTGCACCCCTGGCTGCAGGTTTGGGACCACATGCCTTTTCCACATGTCTCATGTTATGTGACATGCTCTTGTGTTTTACAGCAGCTATGAATTGTTCAGTACAAATCCACACAGCGTTTTTGCTGAGGAGCAAAGGAGAGAGCATAGGGCTGGGTTTTCAGGCTGGGAGCCTGCTGGGGGTGCAGGGGGTGATGAGTGAGTGCAGGCATGTGGCAGCAGATATGAGAGAATGAAGGGCAAGGCCAGAGTGGATGGATGTAGCCGTTCCTGGCCTTTCTTCTATCTCTGCACCTTCCACTATGAGCAGATCCTCTCTCTCCCTTTTGCTCCATCCCCTCTCACTTTCCCATCTTTCACTCCCAACTGCAATAACCTCCTGACATCCTGCAGCAAACTGGAGGGAGCTGTTTCTTTGCTCTGCTCTCTTGACCCTTGATCTCTTCTGTGACTGGCAGCCCAGGTGCTGTCCGGGGATGGTTAGAAAGGAGAGGTCATTCTTGCATTTTCAGTGCTAAAATAAGCCCAAGTTAAGTAGGAATGTCTGAGGCTGTGAGGTGATGTCAGCCCTGGGGCTGTTTGTACCCTCTCATTCCATCCGAATCTTGTAGGCTAAGAGCATCTTTGAGCTGACAAAGTGCGCAGGACAAACCTTTTCATCTGTACCTGAGCTGCCCCTGCAGCATTGAGCCCCATTGAGTGGTTCTGCTGCTACGTACTGGCTTCTGCTACAACAAGCAGGACTTCAGAGAAAAAATCAAACTGCTCTAAATTTCAGTAAGTGAATCTGTGACTCTTCATGGCAACTCCACATTATTCCCAGGTTGTTTGCTATTTTCTCTGTTCTTCCTTCCCTACTGCCTTCATTATCACGCTGAATATCACCAGGGCAGCATGACAAGAATCTAGAGAGACACATTATTAGGACAGCCTTGTTCATACCTCTGAACTGTAGCGTTTGTTAACATTTCTGAGCTTGAAAGGGTGGGGGAGGATGGCAAAATCTGCTTTTCCAAATTAGAAAGATGTATTTTAACAGTGTGTCTAAGTGAGATACGTACTTCACAGTTGCTAATAGGGACCATTCAGGGACCTCCCTATTGCTCTGCCACACAGCAAGACTGTCGGAGTGGCTCAGTCTCACCAGGGGGTCATCCAGACCCTGCTCCTCCAGGCGCACTGAGCATGGGATCTAGAGTGAAATCCTTGCCTACTCTTTGCACTGTAGGTCCCTTTACATGTGCTTCAGCCGCTCGGACCCTGTACAGTGCAGTTATAGTGCATTATAAAACTCTATATAATAAGAGGCAGTACAATGACTTGCAGACAGCATTTCAGCAGCAGAAAGCAATGGGTTTCTTAAAAGAAGAGGGAGACTTAGTATGCAGCAGACTCTGCTCCATGCCTGCAGCTGAGCCACATTTGCAGACCATTGGCAGGATGGTAACAGGAGTGGCCAGAACTTCAAGCAGGGATGTTCAAGGCTGGGATATGGACACTTTAATGTGACCTTATGTGTGCTGCCAAAGGCCACATTTTCCAATGAGTTCAGCTTTCATTTTGTTGCCACAGGTGTTGTCTGCTTTTTAATGTTAGTTTGCAAGAAGGCTGCCCATGAACGCAGAGTGCAGTACCTGTTCCTATGTGTGGGCAGGTTTGGTCTAGGATCAGACTGTCTTACTCTTGTCCTGGAGTAAGATTGTCTGCACTGCCTTGTGTGAAACAGCTTAGAAGAGGAAATCAAGGCATTACTTTTCCTCTTTTAATTCCCTTGTGTGTCTACGTTAAGAGTGCAGAACTGCAGGACCCAGACCTTTACTTTCCTGTTTCAGCCAAGTGCCAGGCAGCCTTTCAGGGGTTCCCAGTAACTTCAGCAGGAGACAGAAAGTGAACGGAACTGGCTTCCTGCCACAGCAAAGGTTTTGTGCCTGTTTCAGGCAGCTTCCTAAAGTTCCCTTAGTGCCAAGAGGGGAACCAGAGGAAGTTCCTACAGACAGAAATGTGTTATTACCTTTTCCTGTTACAAAAAGCCACCAAAGCAACAAATAGTGGTTTCATTTGTTTATCTCAAAATGAAATAAGAAATTTAAAAAGTTTTTCTCACAAGTAATTAAATTATGATTTTTCTCTGCAGTTGCTGGAGGTAATTTAGCATTTTAATTAACTCTAAGCTACAAACACATGCCTGACCTGAGAAAGAAGCAAAAAATTGTTTTCTGGCACTTACAAGTAAATAAAATAGTCCTCTTCCCCTCTTGCCACCAACTTTTATTTAGCGCTGCTAAAAGATACCAGAATATCAGCCTTGGAGACTGATTCTTCTTCCTAGACAGGAGACCATGTCTGTTCATAAGGAAGAGTGTTATTGCTGGAAGTACACCAGGTCTCTATTCAGTGCTGGCCTTATCTGGCTGTTGTGCTCAATTGCATGTAAATAAGCATCTGTAAGAGAAGGCAGTGAGTGGAAGACATTGGGGATAGCCTGAGATTTGCAGAGAGCTGTCTACTCCCCTCCTTGTTCCTTCTTTCCCCGCACCCTTCCCTCATTCTCTGGCTGCACATGTTTCAAAGCCATCCTGATTGCACTGTTCTCCAGTTGGTCACATATTTGTTGACTGGCCTTTTTTTCTTTCCAAGAACACATGTGCTTTGCTTTCTCTCCAACTCTGTCACTTTTTATTAATTCAAACAAAATTTAGGGAAGCAAACACCTCTTTGAAAATACTTTCAGTAATTTGATATGATACTGTCTGAGAAATGCTGAAACCATTCCAGGGCTCCAAGAGAGCAGACTGTGATGGTGTCAAGGAGAGTTTTACAGCACATGCAGCTGGGTCCACAGCTCCTGTTACAGCCTGTCAAGGCTGGTCTGTTCCAGCCCCACTCCGCTTGTTACCACTGGTGGACTGTTTGGGTGTTTGAACAGGAATATGAAGTGAAGTGGCTGGTGCTGTGTTTCAGGATATGGGACAAGGAGTGCACATCACGCAGTTGCTTGCCCAGCCTCGATTCCTGATAATCCCTATCTCATTCAAGCAATCACATCTCAACTTGCATGCAGTATTTTATATATTTGAAGCACTAATATGGGCCAGACAGTGGCTACCCATGTAAACAACCCCACAGTGTCCTTGGCAAAGGCGGGATCAGAGTGCCAGTGAGAGTCTGTGTCTTGGGAAGACAGTGGGTTTGACTTCAGTACTGGGGAATGGGGACATGGAGAGCTGTACCTGCAGGGCTTGTGGTTTCAGGGAACATGAAGCACCTCCTGACTGCAATAGGAGCTGTGAGTGCTCAGCATTTCTAAAAACTGTAACTGGTATCTGGCTTAACATACACACTTATACAGTACTGTGTCCTGCTCTGTGGGAAACTGCACTCAACTTTGACATGGCTGAAGAGAGCCAAAGTATTTAATATTAGGAGGAAAATTGCATTGTCAAGAGAGACCACTTTGCAGCACAGGACAAACTACGTAGGAGTGAAAGCAACACGCAGAATAGCTGTTGAACTCAAGCAGAGGCCAGGGCATGGACTTCTCCTTTACACTTACATACAATGGGGCTTCAACTACTACCTGTATTAGGTTAGCGGGCCCTGCCTAGGACCTTGAGCCCTGGGCGATTTCCCTGCTTGCTTACTTCCAAAGCCAGCTCTGGAAGTAGGAAATGACAAAAGCTATTTCAGATACTTATAGACACATTTGAAATAACCACGATTACTTCAGTGGATGAAATGAACTGGAAAATGGGCTGGAAGGATGAAAACAGCCAAGGATTTGTTTTTAAAAAATGTGTGCTTCTGGAAGAGGGAATAGGCAGTAGACTGAGCTGTGCTGCAGTGCCTGACTGCTCCTGACGTTACACAAGAAGAAAGGAGACCTGTACAACACGTATGCAGAGCCCCAGCTTTGCACCATTTTGTATGAAAAAGCTCAGGTGTTGCCCAAGATCTGATGTGAGAATTGTTTGACATATGTGACTGCCAGGCCAGAGAGGAAAGATTAAGTCTTCATATTAACAGTTCTTGGCAAGCGCCAGATTTTTCAGCTTTTCATAGTTTGCAGAGGTGCCAAGAACTGAGGCAAACAAAGGGTGAAAAATATTTCATTCATCCTGTAAACAGTGAGTTCAGGGACACCCATTATTAACTGAGTGAAGTGCAGAGCTCTGGATCCAACCCTGGGCAGGAATGCTCTCTTCTGAGACTTGTCTTCTTTGGATCTTTGAAAAGGAGAAGAATGCTTTCTGCATTTGAAAGCAGCAAGTGGGATGGAGCAAATGCAAGGACAATCTAGTGAAACTCTGCTTTCTTGTCAAATTGAGCATAAGACCTAAGTTTGTACATACCATAACTGAAAGGCACTAGCTCTCCAGCAAACAGTTCATAAATTTCCTTGTGTTCCACACCCTGTATATAATGTCCACAGCAGATAACCCCTTTTTCAATGCCAAAGAAGACATACGCCAAGGAAAGGCTTTAAAGAGTCATCACTATCTGCCACATCTTTCTTAACCTTTCACCATTTCACCACTAGGGCAATTTCCACTACTGTGACAAGTCTTGCAGAGAGACCATGTACTGCAAAGTAGGAATCCTAAGATTAACAAGAAAAGAGAGTCTTTTTAATTCAAATTATACTTTGAATGCAGCAAAATTATTGTCTGGGTCAAAAACTTATCAGGGCAAAAAAGGTATTGGGCATTTCTCTCTAGATCGTCTCATTACTGACATGTAATAGTGAGTTTATAAACACCACATCATTCTGGACTGGATATCTAAACCTTGCTGCTTCAGAACACAAATTGCTCTCCTGCTGCAGGGGGTCAGAGAGAAACTTGCACTATGGGCCGCACATCTTGCACTTTTCTCTCAAGCAGGTGCTGCTGGCAATTGTGGGAGGCAGGACCCTGGGGCGCACAGACCACTTGGCACATCTGTTACAGCAGTCCCTGTGCTCCTGGACCCACTCCTGTGAGGCTGATATTTTATCTCTTGTGGTGAGTCATGCTGCTTCTCAAACTTTGTGCTTCTGTGCTCGGCACTTTTGAATATGCCCCTAGTACTAGAGGATCAGGGAGGGATTCCTCTGCCGTACAAGCTCCAGCACACTCATACCCCAGTGGAAACAAGGTGCATGTTCTTCATAAATTAGGTATCACCTAAGGTAGATTGGTGTAAAAAGAAACTCATCAACCTACTTTACAAGCTGAAAACTTATCCCAGGTTCACTGAGGGCTTCCCAAACCCTCTGCTTAGACCTGGCTGTTTAGTGCTTTGGGGAAGCAATGATACTATACACTTAAGCAACACTTTATGTTTCCATTGTGACACCTAGCAATAGAAGAGCTTTGTTTGGTTTGAAAGGCACAAGTGCAAACTGACGGGGATTTCATACCCTTGTGAACAAAATACTTCTTCCTCGCCTAGCCTTGATATATCAGACAAATTCCAACCTTCAAAAGCAAAATATCAACAGGCAGGAACTGGATCTAGGCACAGGAAAAGTAGCTTTACTGGAGAACAGTGTATTTCAGTGTAGCGATTTAGGGAATCTATCTACCTACAACTTGTGAACTCTGGCTGAGGTTATGGAACTGCTGCATGAATGTTTCAAAGTATGTTGTTTCCACATGTCACATATCTTTCAGATCAAGCATAATGGATGTCCCTTACGTGTGAACAGGTCCCACTAATATGAGAATAAAGGAGGGCTGCAGCCTAGGCAATGTCTCAGATGATTCTGTCTGAGAGCTGGTAGGGCTGGAGAGCCAAATAAGATGTAATGCTGGAGCTTAAACACAGCAGAGTCTGAGAAATTAAGGAAGAATTCAGACTCTCTCCTGCACAGAGAAAGCATGGTAAGGAACACAGAAAAGAGATCACACTTTCATCTGATGGAGAAGGTGTGTCCTTTATCACTCTAGGACCAGCCACATTAAAGGACAACATTTGCATAGGAGAGGAAGAGAGAACTAAAGACACTTCTGCTGTCTCCAAACACTATTCCTCAAGCATACCTCTTGATGGCTTTCAACAAGCCATGGAGTTATTTTACACACTTAAAGCATTCCTGAAAACCACTTTTCAGTTGCACACATCATTTTTTAGTTGATTTAGTTTCTGCAGGCTTGTGATAGGCTGCCATGGGCAGAGAGAGCTTCAAGTAGCGGGGTGTTGAAGAAGCAGACTAGCTTCTGTGAAGGAAACACAGTCCTTGAAGTACTTCACTTCTGAAAGCCTCTCTTATCCAGTGGTAAGTACTGCTGGGAGTAATCAGCAGAGCTTATAGCATGTGCTCAGAGGAAAGATTTTGCCTGAGTTTCCATATGTCTTTGTAAATCCAGATCCAACTGATAACAGAAGATGAACACACTAAATGGAATGAGCTCCCCAGGTGCAAATGGCACAATAAAATACGGGTGTTCCCAGCATAGGTGACACTTACACAAAACAAAGGTGAGCACAGACATCCAAGGCTCTTTGGAGAGCTCCTTTCCAGAACAGACCCATATGATTTCTATTATGGGAAGGAAACCAGGTGGCAAGAGTTCAACTGGTCACTAGAGAATTACAGGGAATGGCCACTATGCATAGGCAAAATGTCTTTGCAGCATGCAGGAAGGCAGCCAGGGGGATTCAGTTTGGGATGCCAGCACTGGGAATCGGCACTTCACAGGGAGTGGCCTGACTTTGCCAGAGATGTGTCATGCAGGGCTCCATGGTGAAGAATCATCTCTGAATGTGTTCTCACAGGACCTGCAGCTCCAACAAACCTGTTCTTTGTGTACTTCTAACTGTAGAGCTGCAACAGCGCAGAGCTCAGCAAGGGCCAGAAACCCAGCCCAAAGAGCTGGGTAAATACTTGAGGCTAAGCACTAACAATACTGTTAGTCACAGCAGCTGCACTGCACGCAGTGCCAGAACACGGCTGCTTAAATCCTGCCCAGTACTTCTGTCACTTAGTCCACTTAGTCACTGCAGTGACTGCAGTGTAGACAAGCCCCATTAGAAATAATGCATAAAGGTTAATGAAATACTTGTAGCTATTTTAATAAGTGATTAATCTTTTATTACATACTGTTACACAGTCCAGCAGAGCAATAGATTGCTTTTAATTGTAGCTTATCATTATCTATGCTAACTTCCACTGATGTGCTGGTAACCATTTTGGACACATGCTGCTTATATATATATATAACAGGCCAACAACTTCAGTTCATTATTTATTAATGCCTTTTAAGCTGCATAAAACTGGTACCATAACGTGAAGCATATTCAGGGTAGGTCTGCAAAGTATCTGTGACATTGCAGGAATGGCTGGGAATGCCGGGAAGGATAACTGTGCTTAGCAGGAACTCACACAGCTGACTGCAAGGGGAGTGTAAGCAGTGGGACTGTGGTTTTTGCGGCACTTTAGGAAATTGGGAATGCTGCCATGCTTATGTGGGAAAATGCCCGTCTCAACCTGGTACATCTTCCCTTAAATGACTTCATAAATGAACAGCTAAACTGGGCCAACCCTAACAGACAGTGGCCTAACTTTAAACTCTGCCCCAGGCCTTTGGGCACTGATGGAGACAGGACACTGGGTAGATGAACCTCTGGCCTGATCCAATATAGCTCTGTACCTGTACCAAAACTTGCTAGCTCAACAAGTGAGTGTCTGTCTAGGCATTTCTACAGCACTAATCCTCTGAGCGCCCTGCCCAGTGTCTGTGTGACTGCTTGCTGCATGTTTCCAACTGAAATGGCAGTTCAAGGATGTGTGATACAGAAGGAGTCCATCTGTCAGTGAGATAACTTAGGGACTCTCCCTTATGCTCATGGTTGGGTGCAGGCTCCCACCCTTCTGCTTTCAGTGGTGCCTATGATTTGCCTGGCAGCCCCTTTGGTTTTAAAATGTAGACCAGTGATTTGGATTTACGCACAGTCTGAGGCTTGTGTGGCTGTTCTTGCAGTGCTACCACGTGTGTTCAGTTTTTAGGTATCTGTGCACAGAGAGCAGCTTTTCTCATTGTTAACTCTGATTAAATAAAAGCTGGTGAAGAAACCTCTGAGCATGACTCACTATCTCACTCTCTGGGTCTTGAAGTCACTTCTTAGAAAATGAAATGGGGAGATACTGTTGCATCCCTCTGATAATTGTCTGCAAAGAGGGTGATGTGAGTAATGATCTAATTTTATCATCTTGTGGTTTGAAGAAGCATCAGGACTGGTTGCGGATCTGTAATTAGTGTACGGCTGGCAAAGGGTATCTGACGCAGTCATTACCAGTTCTGAGGCAATATAGAAAACAGAGAATATGAAGGGGAAACTCAGCTCAGTGTTCTTATTGATTCATCAGGCAAATGCTGGTGCGTTCTTGGGGCTGATTAGCAATCTGGTTACTCTGTGATCTCACTGGGCCACAACAAAACCAAAGGTGGTCATTAGCCCTTATGAAAACTCCCAGTGAAGTGTTGCTCTGAGTGGTTCCTTTCCCTGTATGAGCCTGTGGATACACGGATGGCTGAGTCTGACAGTGACTCCAGTTACTCAGTTATTCTCCAACTTTGGCGTTGCACTCATTCACCTAGCTGCATGGGCTAGAATTTGCCACATGATCTTTAAAAGCATTGAAGAAATGACACAGAGGGCAGGATTCATGCCTGTTTATCCCTTAGGAGTATATTCACGTGTTTGTTCCAAGCCCAGTTCCTGCTGCTTTGCAAATCCAAGGGGTTGTGGGGATGAGGATTCCTATGGAGTGGGTGGTCCTCACCCTGTTGAAGAGCCTGTCTGTTTTAACAGCAAAATTTGTCTTGATTTAGCTATAGCAGTAGACAAAAAAATGTACAAGAGGTTTGCTTTGCCACTTTCCCAAGGAACAAGGACATGAGTCTGCTATAAATGAAAGATTTGTAGGGACACTCACCCTGGGGCAAATGTCCTGCCTTCAGTCCAATGCCTAAAGATGCTGAGCTGGGACAGGTGGTGACAGCAGAGTGAGGAACAAAGGCACCAGAACCTGTAAAACCAAATTACAGGTCTCCCTTAAGAGTAGCCTTACTAACACATTCCTTTTCCTTCAGACTGATCCCAGGTCAAACAACCCTTCCACTTCTGGACCAGTCTGATGAGTGTATTTGTTACTAATCCACTTTAGCATGTTTTTTTTCCTTATGTCATTCTGCAATTTACTGCTTTTAAGGAACCACTGACTGATGTGCTAAAAACAAGGTCAACACCTTAAATGGCGAGAGTGCCAAGAAAAGGCTCTCCTTTTGTTCCAGAGCTAGGGAGAAAGCAGCTCCAGTTCAGCAAAGGACACTCTGGGTCTAGGAGAATAAAGTGCAAAACAAGGTTTTGTTGTTTCAGGATCATGAACCCAGTTCTAGACTTTGTCTGAGCATCTTCTGAGTCCTGAGATTATCCTAGGAAGCCTCTCCTGTTAATCCTGAGTCCCATCAAGCAGTTTTCATAGTTTCCCCAAGCATCTTTGTTTAATGTTTCATTAACTATCTGTGGATAGGTCTCATTTTCATGCTGGAAGGTGCTGGATGGAGGACAAAAAATGGAAGCATGCACAGAGAAAATGACCTCTCAAACATGCACCTTCCGATTTTCTCAGTTGGGCCTCAGGGTTTAGGTGCAAATGAGAAGCACCATGGTCTCACCACCCCCTCCAAGTAACATTAAGTATCAATAATGGAAGTGCTTACAGATACCCTGTACAATTCAACCCTTATCTTTTATTTATAGCTGACAAAGCTCAGAGAAGGAAAAAATATCATCATACTTTAAATAATAGAAGGTAGAGGTATTAAAACTACCCAGGCAGTTACAGTAGTTGCAGAAATGTCTCCCAGCAGACCTGAGTGTGCATACACCGACTGCATTTTTAATTTTTAAAACATATTTCTTTCAAAATTATTCAGCAATACAAGAAAGCCACTTTTATGGGGTGATAAATTACTGTAATAAAGTGTCTTTTGTCCAAGCATACAGAAAGAAAGCCATTGCAGGCAGCAAAGACAGGCGTCAGCCCCTAGAGAGCCAAGACCCATAAGCAGAGGAGCATGTTGATTTGTCTCACATGATTTTAGTTATTTTTAGAGCATCCTCTCTGTTTTTTAACTGCAATTTTGCTTTCAGTTAACATTATATGAGGGTTTGATTTCTCTGTGAGTTTTGAATGCAGTATTAGACATTTGCACTGGTTCCAGAGAACTCTGCTGCCCCTTCCCTGAAGCCCAAGCTAAATGACACTGTACCTGTCATTTACATGCAATTAGAAATACTTTCGAGAAGATTTATATTCCTTTGAAACTTTAGAAACTTCTTGCAAGTATTAACTGAACAAGGAATCATGAGTGATAATTAGGGGTCTGATCCAGCTCCCTTCAGGGCCAGTGTGTTTTTATCACAGCTACATCCATCATTTTAGCAGTCTGGTGTATGATTACACATGCAAATAGAATCACTCGGTTCTCAGTGGACTAAGCACCAGTGGACACAGGGCTTTTTCGTTGTCCCTCTGGACAGGAGTGTCACACTTTCACCCTTTGCTTCTCTATTAATCATCAGCATTGTTGTTTTGTAAACCCAAGCAGATTATGTTTAACCTCAGTCCTATATATACCTATATCCCTGTTCTGCACGTAATTCTTGCCCCCAAAGCTATGGCGTTTGAACTTCAGAGAATAAAGTACATTTAATTGGACCTATTATTTTCTTGCAAAGGCAAAGCCTTTCAGATCAGGCTTCAGCCTCTCTGTGCCAATGAAAATACACGTGCCTAATTATTTCCATTTTTCAAAGAACCTCAAAGGCAGCTGATGAAAGGAACCTTTTGCAAAAGCTCACAGCAAACAGAGTGAAGTCACCTAATGTGCAGAGAGAGAAAGCAGTGATCTCCTCCTGTGTGCATGAGGCCAGTGATGCTTTGCATTGCCTTGAAAGAGGGTGTCTCACTCTTGCTCTGGAAAAGATTGTTGGGAAATGGTTGAATCCATGTCACCAAAGAGTTTTTGGGGGGGTTTAGAGCTTTTAGGGCATCAAACCTTTTGGAATATGACAAAATGTTTATCCTGCTGCTGCTGCCTGTACTCACAGGAGGCACAGCCCATTGTCCAGATTATTCAGGTGTGTTTCTTCCTCAATTTGAGAACAACTCTTTTTCATTGCAGTTTTTATGCTAATATCTTTGGCTTCACTGACAATGTACTTTTCCTTCTCTAGGTGTCGTATACATATTGAGTAAGAATTTGCTGTTGCCCTGAAAAGCTCATGGTCTTAATGAGCAGTTCTGCTTATTATCAGCAGAGGGTCAGTCTGAGTGGTGATACTGCAGAGTTCCTCTCTTTTCTCCCATTATTGCCCACTGCAGCCCAGCAGCCCCAGAACACCCTCTCAAGGGAGTCCAAGAGTCCGTTAGCATCAGTTAGCATCTGTTAGCCTCTTGCATGTGTGTGAGATGAGACTCCTTTCTTTTCTGTCTTGGGTGCCAGGTGCTGTCATTTGAAGGGTAACATGAGTTTCTTCCACTTAATAGTGGTTGAAAACCATTCCCTATTATTTTTATCTTATTCTGCTTTTAACATACTCATGTCTTCCCCAAGCCTGGCAGTACTGCTTTGTGTTCTTTGCTGCGGCTAATGGGTGATGCTTTCACCAAGACAAGTCACAAAACCCTTCTCTGTTTTCATGGGCTGACGCCTGAACTGGATGTGGACTTAGACACTCACACAAGGGCTGATGGACAGACAGAGAGAGGAGCCCTCTCTCAGTTCTCCCCCCTTATGCAGTTGAGCCATGGCTTCATTGCCGTGATGGTCTGTAACAGTGCTGTCACTGATCAGTGAGCTGAGAAATCTGAGAGCAGTCTGACAAGGCACTGCCAATTCTCAGAGGGAGTCACAACAGCCTGCCAGGTCAGGGATCTCTGTACGCAGTGGCCACAACCACCTTTGCATCAGCGTCTGTCACTGAAAATCACCTCCTGCAAAGTGAGTGCTTTCCCCACAGCATGTAGGGGAGGAAAACAGCTCTCTGCTGCCTGCAGTTTGTGTAAGTCCTTTCTCTAGCCCTGACACCAGGCCTTCCTTTGCATGGGAGAGCTGGAGACCTTTCTCCACAACTCCTAGCAATGACAGCGTACTCCCAGCTGGGAGGATGGGGAGGGAATCTGATACCATGAAGCTCTGGACTGCTGCCCAGCTCAGGAGGGAGAAGGGAGCAGGTGGGAACTCATGTCCTCTTGCATTTTTTCGTACAATATGGAGAAATAACAGTGTCCTGTTCAGCTCTCTACATACACCAGTATACTCCACTTGGCTTCTGCTGGTGTTACCTGTAGCTGCTCCATCTATCTCTTTTGCTGTCAATGGAAGATTGATGCAGTCTGGAAGCTTTTGTCCTCCATCCTTCAAGGATAGTATTTATTATGAATTTATTAGCTTCAGAGGACTTGGTTTAGGCCTGGACAAAGAGATTTGTAACAATGGAACACACTTGAATTCAAACAAAGGCTGAACTCAGATAAAAACTATTCTGGATTTTTTGGTCAGCCTGCAATCATTTGTTCAACTTTTATTGGCTTTGTCTTGACTATCAGAGGACTTTTCTTCATCTGGACTTAAGCCCAGCTGGACTTAAGCACATGCTTAAAGCTAAATATGAATTAAATTACCGTGCTGAATCAGGACTTTTCTTCTTTCTGAGTTATTTTGCTGTGAATGCATTTTTGGTGCACATGAATATAAACTGAAGCTGTTATGCTAATAAAGTTGAACCTCCTGATTTTAATATTCTACATTTCTTTTCATTCTACATGGAGACAGTGATGACTTCTTTTGTATCTGAGATTTACATGCAGTCCCATATTTTAACAGTGACACATAATTTACATGTGATTAGATCAAAGTATTTACTTCCACGAGTTTTAAAACAACAAAATCTGATATTGAATATGCCTATTTTCCACACCTTTTAAGTGAATACAGAATAGAAATAGCAGCTTGAAGCAGCACAAATTTCAAGAGATCTGAGTTTAAGAGAAAGGTTTCACTGCACTATCCTTCTTTCAACTGCTACTGTCATGGCTGGGGAGTGAAAGTGGTAATGTTTTTAGAAATGTTTCATGAAATATTTTATAAGTGCAGTTTAAATTACTTTTTAAGTTGGGTAATCTGCCAAAGCTTTACATTGTTAACAGAGAAGGAGAAATTGCTTCAGAACTGACTGGTGTGCTCAGGAGATGGGAAAGCAATTCTTGCCATGAATTCACTGTGCTTCACACAGAGAGTGTATTCCAGCATCTCTTAGCTATGTCAAGAAGCATCCCTACCTGGAAAAGATAAGCATGTTTTTCGCATTGCATGGGAAATGCAAGTACCTCTGCATGGAAATGAAGCCAGACAACATGCCCTCCCAAATGGGCTGCACATTCCTTTGATAGAAATTACTACTGAGGGATGGGTGTCTTGTGCTGTCCATTTCAGATTAAATACAATTGGAGAAATTCCACATTCTTGAACCTGCTTTTTCTGATACTCTGTCCATAAAACCTCTTTCTGCCGGGCAGGTGAATTGTCCTGATGGTTTGTATGAAGTCGTCTGTGCGTCCTTCATTCAATTCTGACTTACCAAGTCCTGCTGGAATCCCAGTTGGGTGCCCTGGCAGCTGCCTCACGTAATCCCTGTGCTGCGTACTCACAGCTCCACCTTGTACTAGTTGCTGGGCCGCAGGGTTCATTTATTGCATGCTAAACTTTTTGCTCCTTTTTGGTTAGGACAGAGCTATTGGAGAGCTAAGCCACTGCCGCCTACTTTACAGGGGCTGTCATTGTTGGGTGTTGTGAAACCAGTACCTTCACCGCGGGGCTCACAGCAGCTGGCACTTCAGGCATTCGTAGTAACATTGCTGGTCCCCCAGACTGCAGAGCATGGCTAACGTCACGAGGGTTTTATTCTGTAGACCTTAGCTGATCAATAGGATTTGTCTGAGTAGTCTCAGGCCCTTGCAGGAGAAATCCTTCCTTGCTTCAACACAGCTCTGTGTGCGTGGACATACGCAGGACTCCGTACATCAGGTACGGTGCGTTGTGCAGACCTGAGCTGTTCCAAGCTGGGCTGTAATTGACTTTGAACACTGAGCGAGACCTAATTCGTCTGTCTCACAATTCCTCTCGTAACACAAAGGAATCATCTCTCTCTGCTCTCTGCCCAGGCACAAGGAGCAGATAATTAATTCTCCAGGGCAGGGATGAGGCTCTGGGGAGGTTCCAGAGGCAGAGTCCTGCCCTTGGAGAAGCAGGAACAGCTGCGCTGGCCCTCCTGGTTGGGGATATTTTTTTCAGCTTACGCAGATAATAAGATCCTTTCTCCTCTTAACCTCTTACCTAGAGTGCAATTAGGGGTAAACAGAGCTGGCTGCTCTGTAAAGAAAGATGTGTTCTTAACCTGGCAAGAACAACTTCTTAATTATTAAGCCAACAGTGGGGAGAGTGGTCTGAGTCTGTCTGAGCCAGGTGAGCAGGAGAGCCTGCAAGACTCACCTGGCTCAGTGTAAATGCCACACAGTGCTTTGATGAGATTTCATCTGCTGAACAGGCTCTGTGAAGCAACAAGCTCACTGAGATGAGTCCTGGCCGGTTGTACAGTGCCCATCCCTCCCTCCAGACATGCTCACAGAGGCGATCAATCAGTGATGTCCGTGCTGGTCCCAGCAGCCTGCTGACAGGGTTGGACGTTCTGCCCAGCCCTGCCCTGCCTGAGGGTTGCTGTGTGTGAGCATGTTCCACCATGTGTGTGTGCACAGTTTACCAAATCCAGTAGTCTTGGTGGTGTTCTCATGAGGGCAGACACAGTTAAATGGATCACAGGACACTTTCCACCTCTATTATCAGATAGATTCAGATTTCCCCTGAATGCATTTGTTCAGTCTCTGCTACACTGTTGTTTGGTGACAGCTGTGCTCAGTGAACCATTTTCTAAAAGCAGAGTGCATCCAGTTAACTACTTAACCTGGTATAGCAACGGTAAGAGTTTAGCTGGGAAGCTCCCTCCCTGAGCTGCTTCTGCCTCTGTGGAATTGCTATGGGAGCAAGAAGTAAGACTGGTGCTGAGGGATCAGATGGACTTTTCAGCAACATCTTTCCACTGCTGTGGTCCTGGGGCTTTTCTGTGCAGGCCTTTTGTGAGTTTTCTTTTTTCCCACAGGCAAACAGCAGACAAGATAAGCTGCTACTGCAGCAGATGACTTACATAAATGTTAATGAGCATCTAATGTGTACATCATTTTCCTGCAAAAGGTGATCAAAGGTAGGAGAGTTTTGACAGGCCTCATTCCAGGAAGCAAAGTGAGCCAATCTCAGCCCAGGGGCCAGAGCTCAGCACTGGAAATGGCGACTCCAAATGCAGCTTGCATCCTGGCTCTATTTACCTCTTTCAGGCACCCTTTTTAATCTCTGCTTCAGCTGCCTTTCAAGTGAGCAGGACTTTTTTTTCCCCATGAAAGAAATATTACTCTCTCAGGCTCATTTTTACAGCATATGGCTGCTACAGCAGCATCAGCCAATTCCCATCTCACGCTGCACCACCCACCTGCCTGGATGCCGTGGGTAGCAGCACGTGGGCAGACCTGGAGACACGTATGCCCCTGCTCATGTAATCCTTTCCCTCTTGAGGCAAGTTGGGTGGCTGAAACGAAGCCCTTTGCAGTCAGACAGAGCACAGGGAGGATGTGGGACACATCCCAGATTTTTGTGAGGGAGTGGAGATGCCTTCAGCGCAGCATACAGCTGTTCCCACTGACAGTCACTGGTTTGTTGTGGGTTGTGTCAGCAAGGCCAAGGACTAGCGGGGCTTTAGATGCTGAGCTCTTCCTGCTCTCCTGGCACCTTGCAGGGCAAGGTTAATGCCTGACTTAGCTTCTCTAAACACTCCCCACGCCCTGTCTGCTCTGCCTGACTCCTCCCCATCCTGCTAGGCTGCAAGCGTGCTTGAGACATGCTGTCTGGTTACTGATTTTACACCCATGTTATCTGCGTGTCTTCTTTATTCATCAGTATAGCTGAAACTTCCCCACAGTCACCCTGTGGTAAACCCCAGAGCTTGTGGGCTTAGTTTGACAGCATTTCGGTTTAGGGCTACAACCTCCATGCTGAGCTATTCCAGTGTCGATGTATGCTATTTGAACTGAGGTCTGTAAAGGCTTTACAGCTCCTTCCATTAAGTGAAAGCAGGGCTTTTCCTCCTGATTTGCAGAGTCCTGGTCCCTGGAAGGAAAGGGGACTAAGGTAGCCTGCTGGAACCCAGGTGGGAGCCCCCGAGCCCTGCCTGTCCTCTCTGGACCCACTGGACTCTGGGCGGGAGGCCCTGAGTCACCTCGGCTGCTGCAGATGATTAAAGGGACACAAATGATTTAAACATCCCAGTTCCCATTTCAAGACGTCCATGACCCTGTAAGGCAAGATCTGGGAGATTAATTATTGCAAATACTGTTGTCAGCAAATTATGCCTCTTTCTCTGTTGTCCCTGATCAGATCATGATAATTACATTTACGCTTTGAAATAACTGAGGTAGTAATGAGGAGTTCTTGGTCTGCAGTTTGTTTGTGACAGGAAACTGCCAGCATGTACAATTGAAGTTTGTGTTGCTCTGGTTTGACATGCAGTGCACGTGATAGCATTTCACTTCCCAAACTGGGTAAGTGTAACTCATGGCATCAGGTGCAAAAGCTGGTTTATGAGCCCATAATTCCCTTTATGGAACATTCTTTCAGGATTTGGTTTAGGATTTGCTGGTTTGTGATCATTCTTACCAGTAAACTGGTGTTCCTGTGATGTTCACTGCAGGCTAATGTCAGAGGAACATTTCATCCCACAAATAACAACCACTGTGTCGTTTAAAAACCTTTCTCTATAATGAAAAAATAAAAGTGAAAAATTTGAAGCATTAGGCCTTTTTCTTAAAAAAATACTTGGAACATTTCCACTAAAAACATTCCCTAAGAAAATGAACATTTTCATTCCAGCCCCCTGATAAGCACATTTTACATGGACAATACTTCTCATTTCCTGCTCACTTTATGACCAGTCCTGTGTCTGACTCATTCCTGTCCATACCTAGCCACTAGTTTCTGGTAAGAAAACAGGACAGAATGGAGTGGGAGTGACCGACTTTTCTCTCAAGAGGACATGGGTCTCTTGTTCTTTTCTGTGGTTGTATTTCCACTGCTTTTTATTGAAACATAAATAGCCATGAACAGCACTGCTCTCCCAGAGGCTGACAGTTGACTGTGGAGGGGCAATTTTATTGTTTCTCCTCAGGTAGTTGAGCAGATACCTTCCAGCTGGAGCAAGAAAGAGGATACAGGGATATGTGTGAGCACAGGCATTTCAGTCAGCTCTGCTGTTAGGTCTGAGATTGCGTTCTGGCAGGAGAACAGGAATGTATGACTAAAGAGAAGGAAGTTGTATCTGATAAAAGGCCAGGCCTGGGAAGACATGGCAATATTTCATTATTCTGCTCTGCCTTAGCTCTTTCCGTGCTCTCTGGGTACATATCACCTACCAGTGCCATGACACAGCTTCTAACACTGCTGTCGTAGCTTAGCAGCTTCTCCAGTGTGCTGTGTGCTCGCTTAGCTCTGCTTCGGAAGGAAGCTGCCACGAGGAGCGGGTGCAGACCCAGATCAAGTGCTGCTCTGCAGATGATCAGACGATGCAGTCCCCAAGGGGAGCTCTGCAGCCAGGCTGAGAGTGTGGCCGGGAACAACACGATGGCAGTCCCTCCTGGCAGCGAGAAGAGGCAGAGGACTGCCCACAGGCTCTGCAGCCTTGTCTGGAGCAGCAGCAAGGAGTCCTGGTGCAACCCAGTTATCTGACTCCACTACGCACCAGACCCCAAGGTTAAGACCCAGGGCAAACTCTTCAACTCTCCTGTTTCACTAGGTCTGCAGGGACTGGTCCTGACCCTCTTCCCTCTTTGCTCAGCTGGTCGCTGACTCTTGAGGACACTGACATCCCTTGTCAATGCCATGGGGTGAAATATGTCCATGGCTGGCCCCGAAAGGGACTAGATTACCTGCCTGGCCACTTCTGGCCAGAATAGCATGAGGGTTGCTCACAATGGCAGTCAGGGTGAGCTGTGGCCCCTGCCCGGGAAGGGGGTAGCCAGTGGAGAGCAGAGTTTGAGAGGCAATTGCTGGGGGTGGTTCCCTGCCCTGCCAGGCCTGACAAGCCTCTACCCACAGCTGGTGTGCCAGGCCTTAGCAGTCTCCAGGAGATGCTGGCCCAAACTTCGGTTGCCCTGGGACTTTATGTCTAAGCCTGGGGATGTCAGAGCTCTTCCCTGAAACAAAGCAGAGGATGTTCAGTGAAGAGACAGCCCTTGCATTCTCCTGCCTCCCACAGCAATCCCCTTTGCTCCCCATCTAAGCAGGGCAGAGATGCACCCTCCTACCCATCTTGTTTTCAGAGGCAGCAGATTGGTTTGCCTCCTGGTGCTTCCTAAAGGAGTTCTGATGTGGCAGGCTGCCTCTTGCAAATGAGCTGAGCTGCAGCTGGGCAACTAAAATAGGTCCCAGTTTCCTCCGACAGACCAGATCTGGCTTGCAGGTGGCCTGCACCGAGTGCCAGCATGCTGGAAACTGCTACCAGGAGCAGGGTGGCAGCCGGAGCTCACTGGACTAGTAGTAGCAGCTCCATTATCTGGCACATTGGAACCAACTCTTAGCCTTTTGGTTCCCAGGCACTGTGACATATGCTGTCTTAATGCCTCCGGCAAATTGGAATCAGCTTGGCTTTTTCAAAAGCCCTTTCATACAAAGGGCTGACATTTTCTGTGCTTTATTCTGGAGCTGGTTTGGGTTGTTAAAAATTATACCCAGTGGGTAGGAGCTGCCATACCTCCAACTGCCTGTGAGGCTACTCTGTATTTTATCAGCCTTTTTTTTTTTTTTTTTTTTGGGTGTAAGGAGAGGGGACTGTTGTTTTGAAACTGTAACAAGACTTTCCACTAGATCTGGAAATGTGCTTGTGGTAAATACCTATCTGAAGAACAAGCCACCCCCCAGCACCTCAAGACAAGGCCTCTAGCTGTTCAGTTATTCAGCCTGGATCATGGGTTCTAGCTGTAGTATCTGTTCTGCTAGCTTAATTCTACACCGTTTTTACACTGGCTTTTGAAAAATGCGTGTTTATTCTCTCTCTGCCTTCCCCCATTAGCTGTAAATGCCTTTCAGAAGGTCACACTCTAAAGTGCACTTGTCTTTATAAAGCTGTTCACAGTGCTTCATCAGGACACCTGTCTCCAGAGAGGAAGGTAAGAGACATGCATTCAGGATGGATCTGCCCGAGTCCACTCACGGTGCTGAGCCCAAATGGAGCAAACAGTGGGAAGAGCAAATCTCTCTTGTCCTGTCTGAATGTCAGCATGCATACAGGCACAGACATATGCACAATAGCAACAAATGCATTGCAGGCCTTTGTACTCATCTTCCAAGACACCCTGGGAACGCTGGATGTGCTGGCCTGTCTTCTCCTTGGATCTTCATCTGATAATGTTTTTTCTCTTTTTCTCACATATTTGGTGGAGCAACTCCTCTTCATTTACGTTGCAGCAAGGCTGGTGTGGTCATTTGCACAGCAGGGGCAGAGAAATCAAGCAAGAAATGTGGGAGAAAAGCATGAACTGAACCCTCTGGCCAGTCAGGACAGGTGTCTTTACAGGATTTCAAAGGGACATAGTATTTGAATAATGGTAGAAATAGAGTGGAATTAAGAGATGCCAAACTGGGCTGGGAAGTGGGGTGTGCATTAGACTTCTGAATAGTTCTCACAGGAAACGGCATCGTTTCAGCCCTGTGACTCCATGCTGGCCAAAGCACAAGGTCAGAGCAGTGACTAATCGCTACAGCTCATTTTGTTTCTGTGCTTGTTCCAGGAAGAAGATGGTGTGTCGAAGCACGACTTTCACTTCTGTTCTACAATAACTATTTCAGACTCTCTGATTCTATATATTGATCACAGATATTCCAGATGACAGCTCTGCTCTTTTGGGGTGAGTGGTGAGATCAGACACAGACTTGTTTCTGGTGCCTAGACTGGTAGAGCCTGTAAGCAGTTCTGGTCTAAGTGCCTGTGTGGGTGAAGTACAGGTTAGGTGTGTGAATGATGCTGACTCAGGTGACTTTGAAAATTTCTTTTCCTGATCACTTATGCCAGGGAATGCTCCCAGAAGTCAGTCAAATAAGTGCACAGCTGCCCCACAGGGACGAGTCAAAGGGAATTTGGACAGCACTAACGGGTGAATGTATTGTGGAGGACAGCATAGAGCAACCTGTGGCTGGGCTATGGGGGCTGTCTCTCAACCCAGCCATCCTCTGGCAGGCAGCCCGTACTCCTACAGTCTCAGCTGAAAATGCAGCCCTGTCTGTTCCTAGCACCTGGGCCAGGGAAACAGTATCACAGGCTCCTCAAACTCCTTCTCTATAACATGCAACTTGAAAATCCCCTTCCCCTGCTACCTTCACCACAAAGCCCCCCTAACTGTGGCTCTCTGCCACCATGTCTCCTCCCAGTGTCCCTCTGTCTTCCTTGCAGGGAAACATTCTGTCCCTGAGGGAAGGCAGCTCCTGTCATTAAGGGAATGAATGCTTGGTTTTCTATTTGGCTAATTCTTGCGTTAGCTCAATCCCATGGGCTATGTAGAGGACCTGAAGCTAAAAAGGGCTGATTTGTCTTGTTCCTGCATTGTCTAATGGCTGTTGCCCATTTATACCATCCTCTAGAGCTTTAGTGCGTCCACTCCAGTCCATTAGATCGCCCCACTGAAGTGGAGAAAATGAAACATGTCCTTTCTCTGCCAGTGACTCTGTACACAGTAAGAAAAGAAAAGAATTAAACCCTACCCAATAGAGAGATTGCTCTAACAATTATTTATTTTGAGCAGGCATATCTATATTAATTTGCTTTGGGTTGGCTTGATTTTCTTGATGAAGATTACAGTAGACGAGTTTTAGAGGAAAGTGAATTACTTAATTGCCATTCAATACTGGGGTTATGTCTTGCCCTTCTGCGTTTGTAGAGATTTTTAATAGAAATAAGTTTGGGATGAATGAAATATGAATGGAAATGTGTGTGTATCTGTGGGTATGTGGTTAAGCAGTAGCTTATATTTAAGCACATTGTTAAGTGAGTTAGTGAGGAGGGGAGTGTTGCTCAGCTGGCCTGGTCTTCACTTTCACAGACATGTATGAGTATGTGTTTCCAAGGCTCTTGTTGCAATTTCCTAATGAACAATAGCAAAGAAATTATCACAGCACTGTGGAAATGGCATATATTCTACCTGAAACAATCCACAGGATTACAGCAGTTCAGCTTCACATTTAAAGACAATGGATTTTTGTATTCCCTCTTTTGACTTGTCATATGGAAAACCTTAAGTGAAATATTTTCTAGTGATTGTTTGTGTCGAAGAGTGATTCTGGCATTACCCTCCCAGATTTCTGTGGTCTTCGTTTTTCCTTTTCATTGCTCAACTGCTGAGCGTACAAATCAATAACTTGTTATTAACTCCTTCAGAAAATTTAAAAGCTATTAATGGGATTCAACTAGAGGTTTACAGGGTTTCATTTTAACATTCAAATAAGATTTCAAAAGTAACTTTACATTAAGCTTCAATTTCAGACTGTCCTTCAAACTCTGATTTTCACTGGTGAAAAGTTGAAACAGAGGGAGGTAAAACAGGAGCCTCAGCTGGTCTCACAGCCCTGCGTGGACACAGACATACTGAAGAGCAAGCATCTGGGTTTCATCCTGGGTTTTCAGTCTTTGATACTTTGATACAGAGCAAAGTAAACAGCATGTGCAGAAGGGCAGCCATTCATGGGTCCCGGCTTCTGGAGCTCGCAGCTCCATGTCTCTGCAATCGGACATGAGACAGAGTTAACTTTTTCCACTCCTCAGTCAGAGCCCAGCTGTCCTTCTGGTTATTGTGGATGTCAGTCAGCCATGACTGGTGCTACCTCTGGAGTACCTCTGACTTGACTAAAAATAGGCAGTCTTGGTAATCTCCTGAGAGACCTGGCTTTCCTGAAGTCTCTCATGTAGCTCTGCAGACCAGGAAGCTCAGGGACATTTTTCTTAAAAATCTTCAGATGGAAGGAACTACCTTGAACCTGTGGGATTTTTCCCATCAGTGTGCAGGGAAACATCTCCCGTCACCTGTCATCCCTGGCTTGCTCGGTAGGATGGGGATCTTGCAGAGCTTCCTTGTCTGGAACCACAGGGCACTTCTGGCAGCTTAGATTGTTAATACTGAGCATAGCAGAACAGTGTTGGACCAGGGATCCCACTGTCCCATGGCCCCAGGGCTCACTGGGGGTGCTGTTGGGATGTGCCTTGCTCTGCACAAGGCTCTGTGGCTGAGCCTCCCTTGGTCTTGCTCCCACCCTAATAGATCAGCTTTGAAAAATGCCTCAACAGATGTTTCAAAGCTTGATAACAAGGTGATAGGTGTCTTAGAAATACCAAATTGAACCCTTTTACGTTCATTTTGCCCTGTAAGCTGGGATAGACCAAGATAATTTCAGCATTTCATTGCGTCATCTTCAGTTTAATACACAAATTACTTAATGTGGAGTTGTGACTGCAGGAACACATTGCTGTTTCCTGTCCTGGTCTTAGCAATATTGAATTTCCCCAGCCCTACCAGGACTCAGCTCCTCATGCCAATCACAGAGACTGGTCATTAAAAACAGGAGAGAAGAAAAAAAGGGAGCTGTTCCTATAAGCCCTGTGCTCCAGCTGATGGGGAAGGCAGGAAGGAGGAGATGGGTTTTGCTTCTAATCAGCCAGAGTCATTGCATACTGCAGAGACAAATCCCGCTTTGCTTGAGACAGGCCTGAACCACATCCCAGCTCCAAGAGACCTTGTTTAAACTGTACCTGGGCCCATCTCACTGGTCCAGGCTGTCTCTGCTGTAAACAGGTCTTTGCTCAGGTGCTTTCCTGACATATTTTTGACATATTCTCCTTCTCTCCCCACAGTTCTCCCACTCCCCGGCGTGGCTGGGCAAGATACGCTTTCATCTCATATCAAAGACAGGGACTGTGCTGTAAAAAGCCATTGCTCCTGGTGAAGAGAAGAAATGAGCTAGCATCGTGTTATGGGTGAGATTCACAGGGAGAAAACAGGCTATCACCTGGAAAGTGGATCTCAGCCCTGGCCTGAACTTAACAGCCCTTAAAGCCAGTGGACATGAGGCCATGTACAGACACATTTTTTCTCTTTTTTCTTCTTGTTTGCTGAAGGGGAAGAAAATGAACTGAAGAGTGAGAATGTAATGGAAGAGAGAGAGGTTTGAAGTCTAGAGCAGGGGAGCACTTGTATTGTGTAAGCAGGACCCGGCCAGAGGCTCTGCTATCCCAGGCATGGGGACCTCGGCTCACTGAGTGCTGGGCTGGAGGCACAGTAAAGTCCAGGCACGTATATGTGTGTCAGAGTGTGGGAGACACCAGACTGACCCCAGGGATCATGGAAGATGCTTTATTTGGAATTTAAGGAAAGCTTTCTGTTCTGTAGCAAACAAGCCAGGTGTGTGCCCTGCGGTCTACCAGGACAATGCTCCTACACTGATGTGGGGGCTTTTAGGGTGCGCTGCACCGTGCGGGGCTGTGTTCTGAAGTGCCATAAAGCAGCTATACAGTAGCAGTAGAAGCACTCAGCCTGGGGCCCCTATAGCAGGTTGCAGGAGCACAGCAGGCACTGCTCCAATTTGACAAGCACAGTGAGTGATTAATGAGCCAGGGAAAACAGGGTGACACATGCAAATACTAGAGATCTACAGAGGAAATTCTGAGGATCAAGTCCACCTTTGTAAACAAGAAATATCTCTATTATTGGGGAAGACAAGAAGGGAGCAGAGAAGCTCTGTGACTTCCCCAGACAGTCTCTAATGATACTTTCTGCAGTTTGCATCAATCCAGATTAAGCTTTGGGCTGACACAGACGGATCTTAACTAGGCTCTCGTCCAATGGAGTTGCATGTTCCCCTGTCCCCTGCTTTCTCTGTTGCTGAGCTAGGCTCCACGCCTGACACGGAGTATCTGCACATCCCTTTGAGTAGCTAACCCTGCTCCCCTGATTGCTCTGCCAAATGAGGCTCTTGTTTCACTGCGATGAGGAGTGCTGCATTGATGAGGACAGTCCATGTGCAGGAGGAAATGGGTTTGGTCTGTAACTTTAGTTGTTCCAGCAGAAATTGGAGCAGCTCATAGAACTGCTGAAGGAGGCATTCGTAGTCTCCCAGGGTGCCTCTGCCAGTGTAAGGCCACTTACATTGCCAGCCCCTGAGAATGACCACTTCAGTGATGGTCTGGGCCTTAAAAAAAAGCTCCAAGTTTGGGAATCAATGATGTCAAACAGAGTTGTGGTCAATTGGAAATGCCACTCTCGTGGCCTGGGCTGGTGATGTGCTGATCTGGGGCAGGATGAATGGTGCAGAGCAATGCTCCTTCCACCTCTGTGCTGAGAGCAGGAAATGTGGCTCCTAGTCTCTCTCAGCCTTGAAAAATGCATGTCAGGTTCTGCAGAAGCTGCACATGCCACAGACCAGCCCAGTTACTGCAAACCTGTGCAAGTGGAAGTCTGGTCTGCAGCAGTGCTCCAGAGGCACTGCTAACTAACAACAGCTGCTTTTCAACAAATCGCATCGGACTGTATTCTCTTTCGGAAAGAGATTTCATTGTGGCCTCTGAAGAGGAGATCAGTAATTATTTCTCTGCTCTCCATCTGGGGAGGAAAGCCTTGACCTTCTGGCACATGGCTAGATACTGAAAACAATTTGCTGCCAAAACAAACTTTTGAAAATTTCCCATGTCACACAAGAGGGGAGAAGTTTTAGTATGAGATTTTCAGAGCTGTCTTGGAGTCCATTTTCTTTAGATAGCAAATGCAGGTTTGAAGATCTGTACTTCAGTGTAAGTAAGGTTGAATAATGTAGGAGCACCTTGAGCCATACTGCAGTTTTACTGGGACTCATCCACAGACAGTTGTGGATTCATTTGCATCAACTTCAGTCTTCATCCTGTGCCTGCTGCTCATACAAGTGATCCCAGGGGTCAGTGGTGCCCTTACCACCATGGTACAGTACAAAAGCAGGACCTCAGCACAGCCTGGTAAACATGGAGCGATTATTTTGGGGCAAGTGGGGACATAAGAAGCATGACTGAACATGTCATGTGTCAGTCAGGGATGCCCATAACTGTAGTAGATAAGGGAGCAAGGTAATTGACTTTTCCAGGCTTGTGTTATCTGGAAACTTTTTCCCAGCTGGTGTGAGTCTACAGTAACACAAAAGTGGTTGGTAATTGCGATCTGCACGATGCACATGCTGCTAAGGTGAAGCCTTCTACTTCTTGAGAAGGCGCAAGCTCGGAAGGGTTCTGGGCTTGATTGTCATTCTAGACAAGTGTATCCTGACATCCTTTCCTTTTTACTATAAATCAGAAGCAAAATGAATAAATTAGTTATTGAAGTTCCTTGTGGGCTTCATTGATGCGATTGCAGGTGGAAAAGACAGGTAACATAACCAGAGGGAATTGGTGTCAAGGCTGCTCCTTACAGACCCAGATTATGTCACCAATCAGCTGGTGAAATAAAGAGATTTCCCGCGTATATTTAGTAAATCAACATGACAATGTCATATACAATCGGAGTTAATTAGGCAAACCTTCTTGCTGTGTATAGCATATCTCATGCCTTAAAGGTAGAGAGGCTTCCGTCATTACTGCAGCTTTGCAAGTGTCAGGGGGAGCTGGTTGGTTGCAACTCTGCGTTGAAAGGCACCTACAGCAGCATCCTTCCTGGGCTGCTGCTTAAGAGCAGAGCCGGGGGAGCTCTGGGCTGGGCAGTTTCAGGCCACCAACCCCAAGAAAGCTGAGGCCTGGTCTATAGCACAGGCTGCTGTTGCGAGGGGACACTGCTGTGGTTTGACGTAAAGGGGAGACAGGAATCATTGAGGGGAAGCCTCATCTTTCCCATTTAATGTCTGTGCTCCCCATGTTTCCTTAGCCCCCTGTGAACGTGACCTGCTGTATTGCCAAAAGTCAGATGCTTGTCCCCCAACAGCACCCACTGTGGGATGCTGTTCCTGACAAACAAGTGAGACTCGCTTCTCAGGTCAAAGAGGGACAGAAGCGACAATAATCCCTGCCCCTACTCGAGCTGCACACAGCTTCCTGCTGTGTCTAGGGCAAAAGGCTTTTGATCTTTGAAGGCCTCTTCCTCGCCTCTGCTCCAGGGAGGAGAGGCCAAGTGTAGGGCAATGGAGTGACTTGTCCAAGGTCAACCCATGTCAGAGCCAGGAGCCCTCCACCATTTCCTTGCTCTGACCGTGGGACTCCCATCTGGTTTGATTCAGCTGTCAACCCTGCAGCAGAGAGTGGCAGTAACAAAAGGCTTTTTCAGACATAATCCCACTAAACGGAGACAATCCTGTTATGTTTCCAGGCGACAGGAATTGAGACTTTAGTGCCAGAGTATGAGGACTCTGCCCTAAGGGCTTTGTTTCAGGACTTAATGTCAGGTGATCTCAGGGCCAGCCTGGTCTTTGTGCCCTAGAGCAGCACAGATTAAGCCCTAAACATGTATTTTTAAACTGAGCAAAGCCCAAGAGGTGTGATGCACAATCTGGGATGGGGAGGAAAAAACAGACCAGCATCCCAGTAAGAGGGATTAGTCTGGCCAAAACAATAGCAGCCGTGAATCTCCAAGGGGCATGGCCTGACATGCCAGCTGAGGGCTGGGCTGCCCTCCCCATGCCAGCTACACCAGCCTGCCAAAGTTCAAATGTCTGACAAGCATCACACTGCAGCTCCTGTATTCCCAGCCCATGTGTCCTCGATCCCCAGCAGAGGCCAGTTAATACCCAATTAACAGGACTCTTTCTAATGAACTGAGCCTTAACCGCCAGCCACTCCATCCTTTAATCTCTCCCAGCCGGAGTGGAAGGGCTTGGCAGGTGTCACTTCAGGCTGGGGTGACAGGGCAGATCTAGCCTGCCAAAGCACAGCCGCATGTCTGACAACCCCCTACCGAGCCCTCCTCCCCCGGAAACACGATTTACCCTGGGGCAAACAGCACACACAGCCCCGTTTCCACGTTTGGCCCTCCAGGTCTGAGGAGTTCATTTCTCCCTGTCCCCACCACCCCGCTGGGCTAAAGCCAAGACATGTTACCTCCCCGGCCAGGGCAGTTTTCCTCAAATGACTGTCTTGGCCAGTCGCACTCTGTCAAAGCTGTTCTTCTGCACCTGCCTACTAGAGCCCCCCTTTCTAACCATGCTCAGTGTGAAGGACTCAGTGCCACTGCATGTGCCCAGGCATCCTCCTTATGGCAGCTGGTACCCAAATGCATGAGTCAGTAGTCCCTTGTGTAAGGCCCAGGGATGCAAGGAAAGATGGACCTCACTTCAACATGTACAGCTGGCCCAGAGACCTCATCAAACAAACCAGGACTGGGTGTCTTCAGCTGTTATTTTTCAGAACACAGGGGGACCACGCGCCCCTGTCTCATGGGTCCCCTCAGCACCCCAGAGGGCTGGATATTGCTGTAGGGAGCTTTAGAGGTAAGCAGTTCAGGAATTAACTTGGCTTTGGGAGCATCAGTGTGAAGCTGTTTCTGCTGTACAGGAGCGGCTGCCTTGCTTTACAAGGACTATTCTGCAAACTAGACTTTCTCCTCCATGTTGATCACAAAAGTAGAAATCTGAGATATTGTTACAAGCTAGGAAATCCCCCTACATATCATATCTCAGTTCCCCCAGCCTTATCTCTTCTCACAGGAGGCTGTGTGCATGCAACAGACATCCCAGTGGCCTCAGGCACAGCAAAGTGTGAAGATGCAGCACAGTGTGGGTGCTGTGGAATTTGGGTTTTGGGCCAAGTGAGGCCATGGGGAAAGACAGATCACATGAATAGTAATTCCTAGTAGCTAGAGACATGCCATGCTTCTCCTGTGCCTCTCTGGCTGCAGGTAGCAGCAGCAGAAGCCGGTGGTGGGTTGTGCTGGAGCCAGTCCTAACCTGAGCGCCTGGCCTGCCGTGGAGATGTCTGACTTGGCCCTTGCGAGCCAGGGAAGTTACTGCTTTCTGAGTGGGAGTCAGTCTGCAAGTGGGAACAACTGTCATTCCCAGACTGACCCCTCCTGCAACGTGCCCAAAGCCCCACAAGCAGCTGTATTTTTTGATGGTGAGTTTGTGAGAGGCAGTAATTAGCACGCCAAAGTGATATTGTAGCACCCTAAATTATCATTAAAGATGACTCCATCTTCTGCATGCTGGGCTAGCACAGGGCTTATTTCAGCTCAAGCTGTGCCAGTGAGTTGAATTTATTTTCCTGACTGCAGTTCTTGAGTTTCTGAATTTAGAGAGCAATAGGTGGGATGAGCCCCATGCAGGACCTAACTTCGTTGTCATGAAAAAATAAGGGTTATCCATGAAAGCACTTAGGCTGCAGCCAGGCTACCAGGCAGAGCAGGGGACTCACCATCAAACTTCTTTGTGTTGTGCTGGGGAGGGTAGGAGAATTACCCTGAGTAAGTCCCACTTTGAGCTGTTTATCAGAGAGCCAAGGGGCCATATCAGGCTCCACAAGGAAACAAACTTCCCATCTCTCCACAGCATGGCAGAACGCTGCAGGTGGGAGGGGAACTGCTCCGGGGCTCCAGGGGTGACAGTGATTACTGTGTGATGGGCATTTTCCTCTCCTCAAACTGTGTGAGAGTGAATTCAGGTGCCTTTGCACCATGTAGTAGGAATTAGGATTTGACAGTCCTGTAGAAACGGAAATATTTACAGTTGTACTGGGGCTGTCAAGGGGCAGCTGCTCACCTCTCCACAGCTATGATATGGATGTTGCCAACTTTCTCCTCAATGCTCCAGCTGTTTAACTGGTGTTTCTGTGGATGCCAGGAGCTGCCAAGTCTGGATACAGGGTGAGGGCTCAGCCTCCAAGTCCAACAGATAATCACGCATATCATTGCATTATCGTATTTCTTTCATCTGCAGATCTTGGCATGCTTCAAATGTACTAACGAAGACTAACACCACCCCATGAAGGGGTGAGATAGTATTAACCAAGCTTACAAGTGGGGAAAGTAAGACTTTGAGAGAAGGAATGCATTTAGACACTGGCTCCTGTCTCTGTCAGGTGCCTGCAAGAAGCTGGGCCAAAAAGGATTTGCTTAAAGCACCAGAGCAAATCGCTGGAGCAGATCTAGGACTCTGTGCCCCAGCCTTTTGGCTGCCTTAGCCACAAGATAGGTCCATCCCCCAGACTGGGAGAGGAGACACTGGGAGAAGAATATTGTCTCCTAAATCACGGGGTTTCTCCAGATTTTTAGGGAGCTTGTAAGGAACAAACCTTTGAAGTACTTTCTTGTAAGTATTGGCACAGCCCCAGAAGCTGTGACACAAGCCGCTCACACTCCTGGTACTGTGACAGTCCCTAGCCTGGTCTGAGTTTATGTCGGTGCCCGTTGCCCTGATGCTACGCAGGAGCCAGGCAGCTCCTGCTGTGCGATCCCACTCTTCCCCCAGCCTGGCAGAGAAAGGTTCTAGCTGTTCAGTCATCATTTTCTAGAAGCAGCTGGCCTAAACCTAAGGAAGCAGACTGGATCCTAAGGGATCACTGAAGAGCAGTAGATAGGATCCTGGGATCCGTGCAGACATACTGCCTGAGCAGCTTGCACAGCTCCCCCCACTTTGCAGCTAACAGCGTATAACAGAAGAATTGAGTGTGAAACAGCTTCCCCACAGACCCCATTAGCCTGAGCTGGCAATTGCCAACATAAGGCCAGGCCATGCAGCCCTGGAGAGATGCTTGAGCTAGTACGGCGTATCTTGTCAGAGCTTCCCAATGCAGGAGGGAGTGGAGAGTCAATGAGCGGATGACTGTGACTTTTTTGCTCTTCGGCACAGGGCCGCCACTTGCCCGTTGCTTCCAAGTGAAGCCCTGCTCCCTGGCCCGTGCCAGTAGGAGGATTCTCTGAAGGGGCAGGCTGCACTGAGGGTGTCCTTCTGCCTCTGGTGGGGTGGGGCTTCTCTCTGCCCTAATTTCCTCCCAGATGAATTTCTCCTGTGCCTCTAATTAAGCTTCCCCTTTGGCTTAAGAGTGTGGACAGTCTGAGCATTTGTAAATTACCCCATCCACCAGACAGGCTTTGTCCAACTCTCAGACCGCTAATTATTCTGTTCATCCCCTAGAGACAAGAGATCTGCTGGAGACAGACTGAGCAAAGAATATCAGGTGTGACAGACCCTGCTTGGACAGCAGCCCGGGAAAACATGGCCGCTGCTGCCCAGCACAAAGAGCTGTTGGAAATATAGCCTGAACCTGTACCAAGCAGAGCTCTGTGTTTGCACATAAAGAAGAAAAAACTCTTCCCCGCTTGCATGTCTGGGCCGGGTTGTGGTCAGTGTTCCTACTGCTGTGCATGTCACAGGCTGGTGCCCTCCCATGGCAAGCACTGCCAAAGTGCGGAGCTTATGGCAGGTCTCTCTGGGCTGTGCACAGCCAGCTCTGAGCTGAGTCGCTTCCTCCTTGCCACATGCACCACTGCGATGCTCTGATCCCAGGGAAAAAAGGATGACTGTCCCTGCCTGAGGAGGTGACCAGCAGCTGGAAGCACCAGAATAGATGACTCCTGTTTGCTGTCTCGATGGCTCCCCAGCAGCAGCCCTTTAAGGAGCCCTTTGGGTGGGCAGGACAGCACCTTGAATGCAGTGCAGTAGGCTGCTTTGGGTGAGTTTAGACATACTGTTTTAACACAGTGTACAAGATTCAGTTCATCATTTGAAAGAGACACGTGGCAAGTCACTTGCAATCTCCTCTCTGCAGCTCCTTCCCCAGTGTAGCTCAAGCAGCCTTTGCTTGTGCACGAGTATTTGGATTTGTTTACAGAAAGCATCTGGAGAATGCAGCCATTCTGGGTTTTCTGTTTTCTTATAAACAAACATGCAGGCAAAAGAGTTGGTCTCATACACTGGGCTGTGCAGGACAAGGAGTAAAGAAACTTGCCCGAGCCCAGTGACTCCTGCTCTAGGAAAGAGAGGTACAGGCAGCCCTGCCCAACGCCTGACAGTCACTGCCTTGGGCATGGCATAGGAAGGGTGCATCTTCGGGGGAAGAAGATGCAAGCAGTGTGTTTGCCCTCTCCCCTCCAGGGCAGGGCAGCTGCTGCAAGATCACTCTTTATGCAAAGATTAAAAGAAAAAAATGCACCTCTCTGAGCTAGCTGCTTTGTCTAAGTCTTGAATGATTTTCTGTCACTAGGTATCAAACTGTAGTTGAAAGGATTTCCCGTTGACATTTAGCAGTATTAAATTACAAAATAACCACAAGTCAGCCACTCAGTATGATATAAACAGTGGGATTTGACAGAGCTTTTTCTGGCCTTGGGGACCAATTTACTCATTTTTACAGTCCCAACTCCAGTCATCCGCTGGTAATGCACAGCGCCTTTTGGACACCATCTATTTGGAATTAGAGACACATATGGCAGAGTGTAATTACCTATTTATTCTGCTGCTGAATCAGCAAACTGAGGCTAGTTAACATTACAGCTCATAAGCCCCTTTCATAAACATGGGTCAGTGCTGGAACTGGGCAAAATTAATGCAAAAGAAAGAAAGAATTCCTATCGAAAAGGGAGCCAAAAAAATCAGATGATTTAACAGGGAAAAAATGGACTCTCAATGCTTTCTGCGAGGAAGAAATCTGAGGAACCACAGCCAGGCTTCTGGAAGGAGGGGCCTGGACCATCGCTTATTCCCACTGGTGTAAATCGGGAGTAGCTGTGGAAATGTCTTGCTGAAAGTCCAAAATAAATGAGAGGGAAATCAAGCACATTGGCCAGAGCTCCAGCTCAGCTCCCTGAGGAAACAGGCAGCTGGTGTCAGTCAGAGCTCTGCATACTGCCACCCCACAGGGTCCAGCTCAGGCCTGGTTTTATGCTGGCTTTTGGGGTTGGACTGCGAGTCACACTTGTTTGCACCGAGAATGGATTTAGCCCCTTGTCACCAGCTGCGATGCTGTGGATGAACACACACAGGACCGCCTGAACTGGGACTAAGCACACCCCCGGCTTCCTGTCCTATTTTCTGCCACCCCTTGCCGCCCTGCGTGCAGGTTAACAACCAGAGGCAGAAAGAGCTTTGCAACTCTCTGCGAAGCTGAAACATTTCCTGGTGAGTAAATGGCAAAGCAGCCAAGGTGGGGAAAGCTGCTCTGGCAGGAATGCTGCGGAGAAGCAGCACTGCTTGGCTGACACAACTGCAGGGGCTTCCCCAGCCTGCCAGCCACACGGAGAGCCCCAGCCTGTGGGGCTTCACCTGCCCAGACAGCTGCAGAGTTCAACACTACATGTGAGGCAGGTGAAAGGGTTAACTTCCACCAGTACCAGCTGCTGCTAGCAAGAAGCAAGGAGCAGTGTCCTGCCCTCTGGGCAGACCAGCCAAGGGGAATCTGTCCAGTGGGTAACTGGATCCCCCAACTGCCAGGGTTGTTAGAGCAGAATTTCTGGGGAACAGGACAGGATTTTGGGCCCCTCCTCGTGCTCCCACCCCGCCCACAGCAAAGCCCACTCCCCAGTTCCAGCACGTTTCCCTCCACTCCCTCCATGCAGCCTGCTGTGGGACCACGTGCTTTAAATAAACCAGGGCTTTGCAAAAGGAAAAACCCACTGCAGAGAAAGGAAAGTCTCCACCAGCTAATACAGGATGAGAGGAGGCAGGAGAGGGATTTGTGGGAGAGGACGAGGGTCTGAGTCTCTCTCCCCAGCACTCCCAGGCTGGGTGCTGCCATCAGCCTGGGCACCCTGGGCTTCTCCAGTGGCCTGGCAGCCCAGCTGTGCTCTGCCCTGCCCCGTGTGCTGGAGCTCCACATGCTGGCAGGAGCTGCCACGAGTGACAGGCAAACCCAGCCGTGATTGCAGAGCAGCCCAGACCTCCAGTCAGGCAGGGAGGCTTTCCACTGGCTTTGGGTCTGCACAGCAAAGCGTGCTGACGCTGCCCTGCAGAGCTGCATGTCAGAGTGAGCAAGGGCGCTGGGGGCCGTTCTTTTCCTGGCAAGTGGCATGTGTGCTCTGGAGAATCTCAGCGCCCATCCGCTCTTGACTGCAGGATCCAATGGCTTCTGTCTTAATCCAGGCACTGGCACGTGGGTGTGGGTGTTGCATCCTTGTTCCTGGGGTTTACACATTTACAGTCTCTGGATATGAAGCATCGTAACAGCGCAGCTCTGTGGGACTGCCTGTGAGCGGGCAGGCACATGACTGTGAATGTCATGTAGCGAAAGGCTGTGTGCCCGCCAGCCTGGGGTACAGGAGAGGTGTTCTAGGATTAAGTAAAGTTTGCCGTGTTGCAGTGTGACACGCGTAGGGCTGGTGGCTGGAGAGTGAGGAGGAGGGTGAGACGAGGCCTATCAAACAGGGCATGGAGTCGGGATCTGCCGCAGGGTGCAGGGCTGGAACGCAGTGCAGGGAAAGGCTGACTGCTCACAGTACTGCCCAGAGGAGCAAAGGCAATGCTGGCCAGAGGTAGCAGGAAAGGTAGACCCTTGGGAAGGCAGGGAGGACAGCTGAACACCATGGACGTGGAGCTGGGTCTCTGCAAGGGCAGGGCTGAAGCCTCTCTTGTTTTTCTGGTTAGTGCAGTGATGTGCAGGGCAGTGCAAGCAGTGTAATGCTGCAGGCCCGAAGGGAACTTGCTCTGCAGCAAGGGCTCGGCAGCAGCTCAGCCAGTCGAGGGCAGGTAAAGGAGGCAGCCTCCCTTTCTCTCCGCATGTAGCGAAGAGGCAAAATAATAGTAGGAACCTAAGCTGCCAGCAGAAAAGCAAGAGACTATTCTGGAAAGCACCGGCTAAAGCTGTAGGAACATGTTTCTCCTCCCACTGACTTTCAAAGCTGTGCAGTGATTAAGACACACATCACTGCCAGGACTCCTCAGTAACGCTGCTATTAGGTGGTTCCCTGTGGGACAGGGTGAGGTACAGGACTTCCCAATGATTTGAAACAAGATAGAAGAGGAGGCATTGGTCCCTGTCTCTCCCCACAGCTGGTCCCCTCTCGGGCTTCTCTCTTGCAGGGACATTGGTGGGTCGTGGTTTGGAAAGCACCTGTGAGCTGTGCTGTACACAGGACAGGTGGTGGCACATTGCTACACCTGGCCTAATTTGGAGTCTCACCTGGCTCCTGCTATTCCAAAATGGAAAGGAGCATTTTCCATTTCCTCCCTCTACTTTAAATTTGCCACAGTGGCCAGTCACTGCCACAAACAGAAAGAGGGAACTGAGCTCCTTGGCTGAGCTTTGAATCCTCAAGGACCACAGCTGATGGGGAAGGGGCTGGCACACCAGGGTGGGCACAGCCACGCTGTGTCTTTGCCCTGACAAACTGTGTGATCTGGACAAATGAGTTCCCTGCTCTACCCAGCAACTCGGTTTCTACATTTATGAAATGGGGATAATAATGACCAGCTTCACTGCAGTGCTACAAAGGCTGATATTTAAGTCATGCTTTTAAGCTCTTCAGGAAAAGGCATTACTATGAAGTGAGCATGGCATCCTGGAGCGGGGTCCTGTCCACCTGCACCAGTGGCCGGAGGAGGGAGCAGCCCGCTGTCTCCTACAGGTGCACGCACTTGTGCTTATTCTCTTTTCATTTTTACTCTTCAAAGGGCTGGGCATCTTGTATAAGGGTGTGCAGGGAGCTGGGATTTGAACTCATTAGCTTTGTGCAGCCTGCACCTGCATCTCACTTATGTCTGCAGCCTGTGGGGAAACAGTTTTGTTTTCTTTTTTGGGTTTTTTTTTTTGTTTTTTTTGTTTAAGAGGGGAGGAGAGGGAAGAGAGAAAATGACAAGTACTCAGGAGGACCAGCTTGGTTCTAGGCCAGGTGCTTCACAGTAGGAGCAACAAAAAATGCCTTAGAGGTAGCTGCTGAAACTGTTCCAAGGAACGTGACTGAAATACCTGTGCCTCTTGGTGTGCTGAGGCCTCATTTGCCTTGGGACCACATGCAAGAAAGGATCGTGCTGGGGGAGCTTCTCTGTGGCTGCTGGCTGGACATCTCCTGCCTAATGCATCCACAAGACCAACCCAATTTTAAATCTTCAGTTGTGGATGCGCCTCGTTTGGTATAAGCAGAAAATAACACAAAATTTCTGCCTTTTCACCCCATCCTCCCTGCAGAGAGAGTGTGTGGAGAAGGAAGAGGGTTAGACCATAAAGGTGGACGGCAGGACTTGTATGTCCTTATTCTTCCGTCAGCTATTATTCACTCTGTTAGCAATGATTTTTTTACTTGAAGCATTAGTTTCCACATCCATAAAACAGAGATGGAAACTAGGAGCCTCACAGGAATATTCTACACCCTTCAGATGGAGTTTGTCTCATCTGAATTCACATCTACCTGCCTCTTCCCCCAGCCCTGTATCTTTTTCTTTCTCTGTGATTTCAGATAGACTCCCATAAATCTTGTTCTAGGCCTAAATTAAATGACTGCTTAGAAGTCAGATCCCATCTGTGGCATGCCCTGTGACCTGGCAGTCTTCCTTTCCATCGCTTAAAGCTGGCAACGTCCCAGGGTCTCAGGGAAGTTCTGCAGAAGGATTGTCAGGCTCCTGGGATTTAGTTTAGATCAGTATTTCCATCCCCAAAACCTGTTTTCAAGGGAAGGGAGAGAAGAACGCAGTTTGATGTGGAGTTTTAAATTGGCCATGTAAAGTCCATACACTTAAAAGTTAAAAGAAGCAATCTGTTTTATATCTGAATTTGTTGGATCCTCTTAAAGGCTATGGAAACTTAAATACAAGAAGTCCTGGTTTTCCCACACTTGCTGTTCCTTGGTTATGTGCTCTTTCTACTAAACATCCTGCCCCCCGAGTGTGCAGCAGTTGTTGGTACCTGCTCCGCTGGCAAGAGGCTGGTAAGGGGCTGCAGTTTGCAAATCTTTTGTGAAAAGTCTGGTTTTTATCTCAAGTGAGCATTTTTGCTTAATTTAATACCAGGACTTGAGCACTGCACAAAATGTACCTAATGAATGCGGAGGAACAAAAATAACAACAGGAAGCTGTTACAAAAGCAGCAGAAGATGTGATCTGCACCACGGCAGGATCAGGCTCTGGCCCCGCCACACACGCAGGAAACGAGTTGCAGACGGGGTGCCAGCAGCGTCCCCGGGGAGGGAGATGGAGTTGGGACCCACTCCAGAACTTTTCCATGGGAATTCAGCAAGACCTATTTTCTGATGCAGTCAAAGTTGGCAGGACATGTAGCCGAGCCAAGGAGTTCACTCCAGAACATGGTGATTTTTAATAAAGTCACAATTGCTGCTCTGTGCTAAATGAGTCATTTTAAAGTCAGCCCCTCATAAAACAATCCCTTCTCAGATACAGCTTCCTACTATACATGTTTCACCAGCACAGCATACTTTTATGGCGTAAACACTACCTTAACTTATATTGCTGCTGAACAGTTACTGCTTGTTCTCAACAGCGAAATCCAGGGCCGTGCACAATGCCAGCGAACAACGTGCTTGTAGAAAGGGGCGGCAGAATTTTACATCCAAACCCCAGTGGCGTGAGCTGCAGTTATGGTGACAAGTGCATTGATGTGTGCATGTGACACAGCCCCTGCTGGGGCACAACAGGCCCCCTCTTGTTCCCTGGCTGGACGGGGTAAGGGACCGTGCCTTCCTGGCTGTGCGTGTGGCTGGCCAGCAGTACGGGCAGAGGTAACTGTCGGGCTTCTTTCCTCAGCAAGGATGCTCATTTGATCACTTTCTAGTCCACTGATTTTTCACAAACTTTGTCAAACTGAAATCTGTGTTGGAGCCTCCTCCAACTGCCTGCCAAATTACATAAAATTATTTAAAATTGGCCAGTGAGTTAAAAAGATAGGGGGTGGAGGAGGTGGGGGGGAGATGACAGATGGACGGTGTGAATGCAGAAGTCTTGTGTCCTTAGGAAACAGGGCTTAAAACATTCAGAAAACTGAAGAGGTCTCTGATCCATAAACCCCTTTGTTCCAAGGCACTGATCGACCCAAACCAACCAAGCTGTTGAAGTGCAGGATGATTTAGTTTACTTGGTTTTGTTTATTTGCTTTTTGAGGACGTGTGGGCCGAAATCATGTCTGAGAATATGGCATGTCTCGCATTATTTGACTGCGGATCACAACCTTGTAAAACAGCTTTTTTTGAAAATACACAGTGTGAGTATTTGTAACCTGAACGCAAACTGCCAAACACACGTTCACAGAACTCTGGTATTTTTGTTTAATATGTATATATTTTCTTTTACAATTTGGACCTAATGAAAAACATGTGGTTTGTGCTGAGTAAAAGGAATAATAGAACTTTGTGACGGCTGTGTCAGTTCCTGCTGGGCATTACCGACTGCCTGTACTCTCTTGCTGGCTTGTGACTCCAGATACTGCAGAATAATTTGAACACATTCCTCATCCCCACCCAAACCTGAACATTGCGGTTTTCAAAATGCTGTTGTCTTGGCAACCTTCCAGATCCTTTCTGAGCATTTAAAATTTGGCTGAAACTAGTGGAGCAAAAGCATGTTTCAAGTGTTTTCCCAGGTCTCCAGCACAACACCTGACTGCAACCCTGCTTTCTTCCCGACACTTGGTTGCTTCAGTTGTCTTTGCTCTTATTTCTGACAACAATGGCACCACTGTGGTACCTCCCTGCTTCCTTCCTGTTTAAAAGGAAGCCCCATATCTGCCCAGCATTTGAACCAGGGGCACCAAAACGTTTTTGTTCTGTGGTTATTCACAACTGAGAACTGCAAACAGTGAGGATAGAGATGCTTCATGGTCTCTCCGGAGAGCTGAGTCAGCACTTCCAACTTCCTGAGTGATACAGACTCAAGAGGGCATGAAGCAGGGCTGCTGCTTTAGAAATGGCACCGAAACCCTACAAATGCAGAAAACTGCTCAAAGAAATGTAAATTTGAATGAGTGCCATTGAAACACATATAGAAAAATCCTTCATTGTGAACGTAAATTTAAACAAAATGGTCTGCCTCCTGCCTTCCCACACAAAGGAACCTGCTGCCTCTTCCCTAGGAGACTGTTTTACCAAGCTCATATGAAACTCTTTTTACAACATCCCTTTGTCTCTCTTGGAATCTGACCAAGAATTATAAGCCTTTAAAGAGAGCTTTTTGCTTGTTCAGGCCCAAAGGGAGTAGCTGTGTATAAATAATAGATTGGCCTCTACTGTTTCCAGTGTTTCTGTTTTGCTGCTCCTTGCAGACACAACCTGGGAAAGGTGTGGCAGTGCCTGTAGCAACAAGAGAGCAGTTATCTGGTCTCCCTCGAAGGAACGTGATGATAAAGTGAGGAACAGCTGACAGGACCAGAGCTGGTATGTGCAGCCCAGCGGACGTGACGTTCCAATTTTAGAAAACTCAACTGGGAAGACTTGCTCGCTTGCTGGACCTTGCTGCTGTTTTCCATACAGGGAGCCTTGGGAGGGCAATGTCTTATCTGTACAGCCTACTCAGCAATAACAGCCCCTCATCCAGGCAGCTGATGGTTAACAACTAATACCTTTGGAGCATACACCTAGCTAAGGAAAAATGTTAGGGATTTGCAATGTACAGCCAAGCAACATGAACTCCTTGTTTTTCCAAGGTGAACAGCTCTGCCACGTCAGCCTGGAAAGCCACAGTTATCCTTTGTTTTCAGTTTTGCCAGTGTTGCATCTTCCATCTCTCGCTTGCATGTGAGCATCAGTGTGGCAACCTCAATGGTCCAAGCAGTCCTGCTTCCCATCTGCCCCCCTCCCACCCATCCCTGCCTTTCTTCTCCTTTCATCTTGTGCCTTCTAAGCTATTAAAAAACATCTCCTCACTTTTCCTAAAAGATAACCTTAACTGTTCTCTCTTCTGCCCTCATGTCAAATTCTGCCTTGAATTGCCAAGTTTGATACAGGCAATTTGGCAGAATCCCAGTTCCCGCCCACCTCTTTCTCCATTGCTGTGGTTTGTAAGGAAGGGAGTTAGGGGCTATTGCATATACCCAAAAGGAAAGTCTTGTATTTTTCTCTTGGCAAGCAGAATTGGGAACCTGAGTGAGAGTATACAGGCTTCTGCGCTCTTCTACTCCTCAGTTACCTTCTTGGTCTCTCTGGGCAGATTAAGGCTTTTGTGCTGTTTTTACCAAGGTCAGCGATCTATTCTTTTGTATTCACTGTACTCCACTCAATTAGTTGAGGGCATTTAACATGGATTTTTCATATTTGCATCGCAAATTCTAAATGATCCATGAAAAGCAGCTGTTCAGAAACTTCTGAATTCATTATCCCCAGTGTCTTGAAGTAAAGAAGGTTTGCCAGCCATTTGATTGGGGCCTTGTGTAGACAGTATGATGGGAAACTGTCAGTCATTTTTAGTTTGCATTGAAGAAATAATGTGATGCTGTGGCACCTGGTTTCCATTTTACATTCTCTACAACCTCTTCTTTACCTGACTTGCTATTTACTAATAGCTGTGTCAACAGATCAGTAGCTGAAGACCTGCACAGCAGCACCCTTAATGACTTCCAGTGTTGGCATGGTCACATGCAGTGGTGTTACATGCCACAAAACCATTTTGAGAGAACCATTCGTTCTCTCTTCTCTTCCCCTAAAGAGAACATGCTTTAGATTTGAGCTGAAATTTTTTACTTTGCAACACAGCATTCCTTGGTCTTGTTTACTGGCTCTTTTAGAAAGACCTAGGACCTTGACAAAATAACATGTTGATGTGAGTAAAGGACTAGAACAATAAAACCCCTGCATTTCACGAAAGACCTTGATGCCATGGACTGGAATAATAGGGATGGGTTTAAACTTGGGAAAGTTTCAGCACAAGGTTTTAAGGATTGCTTTTCAAGTCAAAAAGGAACTGCAAGAACAGTAGGGGAAATGCAGAACACTGAGCACGCAGGTTCCTCTTCCCTAAATAAGCAACAGTGGGCTCTCCAGTGAGTGCTCTGGGCTTTAATTCATTCGGGGCTTAGCCTCCTTCTGGTTTTGAGGTCCAGTAGTTAGCAAAAGGAAAATTCATAATCTTCCAACTTGACCTGTATTTGTGATATTAGCCCCCCTAGCGTCGCTTAATCATTGACAAGCTCAAATAAGGGCTGTGGAGGAAGACTCCATCACATTGCAATGAGCCATCCTTCTTGCATTGTCACTTTATTTTCTACACCCTTCACTTTGTGTCAATGATTTTTTTTCTACCGGCCTTAGCACAACAGGCACCTGAGATTATTTCTCAGTGACAGCCTCAGTGCTTTCCTGTCCAGGCACTGCACAGTACACATTTTTGAGCTCACTAGTCATGCCTTTTCCCTGAACGCTAGCTCCTGCTTATGCAGCCCTTGTACCTCTTATTGCTTTGCACCCACTTGTCCAGCTTAGAGTAGGACACCCCTCAGCACGCAGGGGCAGCCCAGCCCACACATGCCCTCCCCTCAGCTGTCCAGCACTCCCAGACACACGGGTTTGTACCATGAGCACAGGATACAGCCAGAGACAACTTTTTATGCACCACATGAGTCTTGCATCTTACACACACGCGTGCAAACACCACACCAAAAATGAGATGCACGGAGCTCTCATCGGCCCTTCTGCATTTTTCACCCAGCCAGTTTCTCAGCGGCTGTTGCATTGATTTGTACAGAAACAGTGTGGCTGAGAGCCAGAGGCTGGTCTTGCTTTCTCCTCTTTCCTTCCTTCCTTTCTTCAGCTCACTGGGTGTGACAGTCTGAACGCAGTTGTTTATTGCTTTTGTTTCCACATATAATCAGATCTCTTTCCCTGACATTATGCAGCTCAGCACAAGCACTCCAGGTGGGATGAATCCAGTTCAGTGCCCTCCTCCCACCCTGGGCTGCTCCTATCGCTAATGAACTGCAAACAACCATGTTCCCCATGTTCAACCTTCACCCTGCCCGATGCATCCATAATCTAAATATAGGCCATAATTATTCCACTGGCGTCTGTAGACCCATTGACAGAACTGACAGTAGCAGAGGTCAGGAGACCCTTTGCACCTTTAATATATTCTCTTAACCATTTCCCTGCCACTGATGGTTACAGTCTCCCTAACATCCAATAAATGTCTGGGATTTGTCCTTTGACTGTTCCAAATCTGTTTGTTCCTTAGTCTGCTCAGTTCCTGTATCACCAAACCACAGGCTGATTATTTTCTTCCCTCTAATTGGGACACTTCGTTTGTTTATCTGGTTGTGCAATCAAAATGTGAACTCAGAATGCTCTTTTCAAGCCAATGACCTGCATCTCCCCCAGATGCAAATCCCAGTGCCTGAGAAAATGAGTGCAGGAATCGATCTCCTGGCCAATGCGCTGTTTCCATGTTGGAATACCCTGGAAGCAGAGGCACTGACTTTCCATATTATTATTTTTATGGCCCTATGGAACAAACAGTTGAATATGGTGCTGTGAGAGTGAATAGCAGGGGGAGAAGCTAATCTGTGCTGTAAGTAATTTGATCGCAAATCATTTAGAGAATGTAAATTGTAGGGGAGAGATGTCACTCCTGGCAGGAGGTCGCCTGTGTCACCTGTCAGACAGTCCCCAGTGGCGATCATGAAAATTTCTTTGCAGGATTATTAATAAATAAACATAATGCTCTGCATTTCTGCAGCACCTTTCACTGGAAGGACAGAAAGCACCTTAACATTAAGAACTATGCTATGCGATTATTTCAACTTCCTTTCAAAATACTATTTTAAAGGTTAAATTTGTCATTTGTTTCCTGGGATCATAAAATGGTGTTAAATTTAAACTTTATGATTTCCATCTCCACCTCTGCTCATTTTGAGGTAAGGTATAATCTCAATTTCACATCTTGATAAATTAAATGAAGTGACAAGTCATTAGTTCTGAGACATATGTTAAGTATTTGTAGTGCAGTAGCTCTTAGAGAGTGTAACAGTGGTCAGGAATTCCATGTGCTACTACAATGGACAAAGTTTTTGTCCCACAGATTTTATAGCTTGGTTCAAAACTAAGAAAAGCAGTAGAAGAGAAAGGAGGAGGTTGGGTAAGACCAATGGTGACTGGTTAGACCTCCTGTAAGTGTACATCATGTGGGATGTGAAGTTATGATCATAAAATTGTAGTGCTGTCATTCAGTGTGTAGTGATACATTCCTGCACTTCTGAAGAATTGAATCCTGGCTGCGCATCTCGGTATATGCACCACCATAACTGTTACTAAGCTAGAGGAATATATGGAAAAGATGAAGGAAAAAGAGCTGCTGATATCGTATGATCCCTGTGTGTTATGCTGCCTCATTGTTCATTTGCATTCTTTTGTCTCTGTGTATCCATATTGTTAGTCTGAAATGTAAAACTTACCTGCAAGCTTCTTCTGGGCAGGAGTCTTCTTTTGTCCTGTATTTTTTGCACAACACCAAGCACAGCTTGGGTCCTGACTCATGAGTAGGACCCAAAAGTCCTAGAGTGTTACTAACCTGTCCTGCTCCCATTGAAGTTTATGGCAAAATTTATCCCACTTTCTCTAGCTGTGAAATTATATAGCACTGGTGCTATGAACAGATCTTAGAAGTGAAGAACAGAACAAATCACAAAAGAAAAGTATTACCCAGAATAGATTCTTCAGAAACTATAACCCATGAAAGGGGGCTGAGAATAGGAAGGTGCATGCTTGCAGCTTCTGGCAGGGTCACACTTGTAACATCTGGCTGTGAAAGCTGGAAAGCTCTGCCAACTCCTTTTGAATAACAGGCTGTGCTCACGGAGACTGAGCGTAACTGTGCATTCCTGCGAAACTCGCCCAGAACACTTGGAAGGGGTCACGAGGAGGAATGTCAGGCAAAATAGGGGAAGGGCCTAGGACTGTTAAAGCCAGAGCTGCTCAATGTGGCTTCAGTTGCTTCTCTTTTCTCTTTTCTTTTCTTGTCTTGTCTTTTCTCTTTTCTTTTCTCTCTTTTTTATCTTTTTTCTTCTCTCTTTTTCTTCTTTTCTTTTCTTTTTTCTTTTCTCTTTTCTCTTCTCTTCTTTCCTTTCCTTTTTTCTTCTCTTTTCTCTTTTTCTTTCCTTTCTCTCTTTCCTTTTTCTCTTTCCTTTTTTTCCCCCTTCCCTTCCCTTCCCTTCCCTTCCCTTCCCTTCCCTTCCCTTCCCTTCCCCTTTCCCTTTCCCTTTCCCTTTCCCTTTCCCTTTCCCTTCCCTTTCCCTCCTTTCCCTTCCCCTTTCCCTTTCCCTTTTTCTCTTTCTTTTTCAAGAAATTCACTCATGGAACTGTAAGAAAGCAAATCTCTGCAAAAAAAGAGAACTCCAGCATGGCTGAGTAAGGGAAGGCATTTAAGTCTTGCTAACGGCCAGAGACACTATATAAACAGGGGCCAACTTAAGACAGTTCATTAAGAAAATAGGGGAGACAGAACAGTAAAGCTTGTGCCTTTGCTAACACAATAATGAAGTGGTTAGAATGGTGTATCTTTACTATCAGCTTAACATATGGTTTGAGTTCACACCTGAGCCCAAGTTCTCCAGTTATCCACACTGCCCCTGTATCAGTGTGCTCTATGGCTCCAGCTCTGTGAGCCACATTCAAACCCTACCCAGAGAAGCAAGAGTGAGGCAACTAGTTTGAATCAAGGTGCTTCAAACTCCAGCACAAATGGCAGTGTAAGCTGTAACACAAGTAGTGTGGCATTCAGCTTAGAGCTCAAACAGCAATAGAATAGCACTGCTTTTGATTTTTGTTGCTCCAAATCTGGTGTGGCGAGTCTTGCTTCTCAAAGCAAGCCTTAGATACCTGCTGGTTTAGTACAGACACTTCTGCCAACAAGACAGTCAAGAGAAGAAAACTGGTGCAGCAGGTAGCACACCATGGGCTATATCAGAGAAAGTACTGAAGCGATGTGCCTCTGTCTCCCTGTGCTCTGTGCCACACAGCCTGTTTCAGATTTGTGACCCTCTGATCACAGGAGGTTGGATAATTTTCCAATTCCACAAGGTCTCCTACCAACCCTCTGAATTACTCCTCTCTAGACATTTCCTTATTGAGATGTCTGTGGCACTCCTTCTCCCTACTGCATGGATCCACTCTGGGTCTAGCCACAGCCTGCAGCAATGGTGCAGGACATGGCTCAGGTCTCCCCTTTGGGTTCCTTCCCACCACTGTCCTTCTTGCTCTTTGCCCTGTTGCTGGAGTCTCTCAGGGTGGTGGCAGCAGTGGCAACCAGCTGGCCTGTGTGTGGTGACATGAAGTTTAGATATTTCCTTCTCCTTTGATCCTCTCTTGAGTTGTCCTTACACTGACACACACACTTCTTCACACACACTTCTGCTTCTCATAGTGCAGCATGACTCCTGGTTGTTAGCCTGTTGCTGAGGTCCTGCTGTATTGGCAAAGGCAGCCACCCCTGCGTTTCACCGGTAGCTACAACCTACTAGTGATGACGAAGGACTTCTAAGGAGCAGGCACTGCAGCTGTGGATTACCTTTTTGTGTGACTCTCTCTTTGAAATCTAACTCAAGGAAACCTTTTACTGCTTGGCATTATTTGTCCTATCTGCTTTCTCCTTATGAAGTTCCCAAAAGAGGACCATGGGAGATGCTGGCTGCAGGGGAGATCACAGTGACCACACGCTGTCAAGAGCTGAGCTGCCAGAAAAGCCAGCGAGTTGTGAGCAGGCAGAGGGTGGTGCAGAGTCTGCAGAGACACCAAAAGGCAGGATGTGCTGGCTTTGGAGCACAAGGGAAGTTACATGAATGGAGCTGCAGAAAGGAAAACGCATGAGTCAATATTCATCCATATATTCATGATCTGTAGGCTCGAGTGCTGTGATGCTCATTATCTAGGCATGACCTTAAAAACTGCAGTTGATTGAGAACACGGCAGCCCATCTGCTTGGCAACACAGGCTGCTGGGGGCCTCACCCCAGCACTCTGCTCCCTGCACTACTTCTCTGTTCTTTGTTTGAATACAAATTCAAGGGCACAGGTTTCATCTCCAAATCCTTTGCTAGGGGCTGAGACAAGGCATCCACAACTCCTTCTCTCTCAAGAGCACACTGAGTAAAATCTGTGTGTGCAGGACACAGCTTACTCTGTGTGCCAGCTCCAGCTCTATACAGCAAACTGCTTCCTCCTCCCTCTCTCACCAAAATAAGCAGTGACCACAAGCCTGTGTGCCTAAAAAACTCCCATCTTCCACTTGCCCTTCCACAAAAGCAACAGAAACAGCCATCCCACAGCCCCTGCTAGGCAACACAGAGCTCATGCCACGAGCTCTCTTTACAGTTCGGGGGGCTGGGAGGTACCCCACGATAGTTAAGACAGGGACAGCCCTACAGCCAGCCTGGATGCAACAAGGAGAGTGTGCTATGGCCGACACTGAGGCGTTCCCTCTGCCCCTTAGCTACGCGGAGGGGCTCTGCTGGGGCGATGCACCTCTCCCCAGCTGTCCTCTCCACACAGGAGAATGAGCAAACTCATGAATGAAAACTCACAATTTCCTTCCCTGCTGGTTGGGGACAACAGGCCTCTTCCATTTTTTCTGTACCACCCCGCCCTGTTCTCAACTGACCAAAGAAATGAATGAGAACTGTCTGCTGCCACTTAAGCAGTTAAAATACACATCACCAGAAAAGAGGAAGCAATGTTAAATTTTCTGTCCATGTGAAAAATCCTTCTGCTCCTTCTTCCAGACACCTTCCTGAGCCTGCTTTCTAGCATCCCTTCTTCTTTAAAAGAAAACGTGTCTTTCTTCTAAGCAATTAAACTCTATAAAAAAAGGACATTTTCTCCATCATACTTTCCCATCTCCCCTTTCCTGGATGGCAATCACATACTCCAGATCTCACGCTGCGAAGGATATTCTGCCACTGGTCACATCTGGTTCCCTGATGAGATCCGCAGGCGGCTGAGCTGGAGCATTCGCTGGGTCACGTGGAGGCTCTAGGTTGCCTTATCTTCCTGAAGACCAGCACTTTTTAATCTCCTTTGATTCTATTTCTCTCTTTTTGCAGCACTCTTATCAGTTTGAGACTAAACTGCTGCACAAATGCTCATGAGATCAATCTACAGATCTTAAATATGGTAAAAAAGAGGTGTTTCTCTGAGCAATCTGGTGGAGAGATTTTGTACTGACTTTTAGACTAGTTCCACACTGGTATGCATTCCTTTAGCATTAATGCTTCCTCTGGGACTCGAACCTTACAGAAATATGAGAACCGAGCGTGCAGGCTGCAGACACACACTATGAAAGTCAGCCTGCATGTAGTGTGTGTGTGGAGAAGACATGCTGCAGCTATGTCTGTGGAAAGAGAAATTCACAGCCTATCTTCTCTAGCTACTGCTGGAAAAATGACTCTCTTTAAACTCTGTAATTTTCATTTGAGGAAGATGGTTGGTTTTGGTTTTTTCTTTTTTTTTCTTTCTGAAAATAACTTCTAGCAGAGTCTCCTCGGTGTATGCTATTAAGAATGGAAAATAACAAATAAGTCAATAGGCATATATTAAGTCAGTAAGGCCAGGATTTTATCAATAATGGACTGAGGATGAAGGATACAGTGACAGTTGCATTCAGCACTCAGAATAAAGTAAATCAATCAAATTGACTGTATGTTGATTTAAAATCCTTAAAGATTTGGGTCAAGATCATTCTAGTTTTCCTGAAACAGACTTGTTACTGGGAATCTTCATACCCACAAGTAATATAGAAATTTTCCTGTTTAGTTTTCTCAGCCTCCACTGATACTATGTGCTTACTTGCTGTGCTTTGTTCTGTTTGAACAATTAAAATAAAGTGCCCTCACTAGCCATGGGTCAGTACTAAAACATTTGGGCTGTAAATAACGAGGCACTGGTGGTTGCTCTACAACCATGTGAGTATTAGCCCTAAAAGCTTTAGAGGCTTAAAAGACTATTTCCTTGTATTTTAGGTTAAAAATTAATTTATTTAAAATACTTTTATTTATGTAGTTCTTCATTCCTTACGGGCTGATCTTCAGGCTTACACTAGCTACTAAGAGTTACTTTTGACAGTTGTATCAGTGGGATTTTAAATATTGTAGATTAAAATGTACATCAACGCATCCTTGAACTATATAAAATAATTAAACTGATTAAATGAAAACAGCTGAGATCCATGGATGGCGCAACCTTCATTTAGATGGATGGGTATGAAATACACTTCCTACACTTGAGGAGGCTCGATCTGGAGACAGAAAGCCAAACCTCGCCGTCCCAGGGCCCAGACCGCTGTGTTCAAGGGGAGGTGTCGCTGTGCAGGGGATGTGATCGGGGCCTGGCCTTAAACACACCAGGGCGAGCCAGGCCGCAGGATCAATTCGTGGCTGTTCTTAGAGGGATCGAAACAAGGAAGAAGTAAAGTAAACATGTTCTGAAAGTTCTCACTTTAGGGGTAGTTTAGAAGAGAATTCCACACACAATCATAGCATAGACTATGAAAGAAAGTCTATTTCTGTCAAGACTTAATTGAGGAAATTTAATTTTCCTTCCTAACTGAATTGCTGTTGATAATCTAAAGTAATTCTGTCCGGTCTGTCTAATTTAGCAATGAAAAACCTGGATCTTGAAGCTGTGCACAAGAATGTGGCAGATTTTTAAAAACAGCTTTTCTGACTAGAGAGATGGTAACTTATGGCAGCGTAACAAAAGATCTTTTTTGGTCATTGTTTTGCTGTAAAAGACTGAAATTCTTATACCTCAATCCACTGACACTCCCTTTTTAAGAGAAAGGAATGCATTTTTGCAAATGGTACATCAACAGACCTTGGGAAAATTGAGTTTGGAGAAAAAAATTGAATTCATTTTGTTTCTCTAAGCACTTTCCCATGTTTCAGATTTTGTACTGATAGATTGATGATATGATTTGCTTTAAAACCAGGTGGCCTCTTAGTTTCCATCTGTTGTGTCTATTGCTCTGTCTCTAGTGAGAAGCATTGCATAGCTGTGCAGGCATCTGTACCCTTGAGAGAAAACTCTTTACGCTATCAGAACTGCTCAGGGAGAGAGAATCTAGTTTTACAGTATCTTAAATGTGAGACGTATCACAAACTTGAGCCCCTGGAAGGATCATGTTTATATTCACCCAAACTGAATGCACTGAATTTATATTAGCTTTGTGTAAACAACTTTACAACAAAAACAAAACCTAGTGACATTTCCAGAAGAAACAGTTCAAATCTTACAAAACCACCTGAATAGCCTGCAAACATTTGCTGCAGTGTCCTGGATGCCAGAGGTGGCACTGCTTTAGCAAGAACATTCTCCTAAAAGTAGGAGCTTTGATGGATAAACAACACCACTTGAGCAAAGACCTGCCATGATTTTTCAGGTTCTGCAAAACAGAGACTTACTTTGGAGCTTAATATGTGAGTGGAGTCTGCTGGAAAAAGTGACTTATTTGAACCAAAATGTCTTCAGTAGCAGGTTCCCTGCAGCTCTGGTGTAGGTGTAGGTGATGCAATCGGTCGAGAGAGAGGAGACGCAGCAGCTGAGCATTGCACTGCGCGCGGGCTGGAAGCATTTCCCTGGAAGTTGTATGTTCGTGACTGTAACCCGCAGAATATGGCCTTTCCCCGCTGCTCCCAGGGAATGTAAATAACAAATACTCGGTGCTGTTGGGAAGGGCGTCACAGTGAGCGACTGTCTTCACTAGACTGCTAAGTGCAGCAGCAGGACACCTGAGGGAATTTGGAAACATGTAAAGGACAGGCTAAGGCACAGGACAAACAGGATGAAATGGCCAGTCATGTCCCAAAGAACGGGGCTCCCCACGTGCGGGCTGTTTTGTTCTGGGTGCCGGGTGTTAGTCCTAACGAAGCCGGCTAACCTGGACTCCCTCCCTCGTGCCTGCCTTTCCCACCCCAGCTGCGGTGGCAGCTGTAATCGGGGCCACACTAACTGCTTACAGCAATTCAACTAGTCTTGCTTAGAGGACTGATTAAATAATAATAAAAAAGTGTTATTTTTAACTGGCAAAGGGCTGAGCAGAGATGAAGTTATGCTGGCAAAGGGCGCTTTTGCTTGCGTTGCTGGTTTCATTTGCTGCGCTGCTCTAAGTCGCGCTGGCATTAGCACTTTCTGCTGTGACAGCACTAGGAGTTTCCCGGTCGTACCAGCAAACACCTTCTGATGGAGCTAGGCCTTGGAGTATGAAAGTTGACAAAATACGAGCAATCGCATTTCTCACCAGATACGCGGCTACCGTGTGCCTTTCGCCCAGTTCAGACAATTAGAAGAGACTTGCTAGTTTCGTTTTTATTTATTGTGAAGTTCACTTTGTTTTTGTTCGCGTGTAGAAAATCCTGTTGAATTTAAAGCTCAAATTCAGCTTAGCCCTACTGAGTCCTAACGTTTGTCTTCATCTGCAAAACACAGCGATTTGTGAATTAAGGATTTTCCGTCCGAAACGCGCGATCTGTTTTAGAGCTGGACCCGTTCGGAGCCCTACTCCTGCGAACACGTACGCGCTTCCCTTTGGGCACGCGGCCGCGGCTGTGAGATGCATCGGATCTATCGCCGAACCGAGCGTCCCCCCGAGCCCCCTCCTGCCACAGCACCGATGGAAGCGAAGCGAAGGCGGCGGCGGCGGCTCCGCCGTTGCGCAACCGCCCCGCAGCGCCCGCCGCTTGCACAAGCGGCGGCGGAAGGAGCTAATCCCGGGATCGCGAGTCTGCAGCTAAAAACGGGAAACCCCGCAAGCAGGCGCCGTGTCGGTTTTCAGGGCGGGCGGGGTGGGGGGGGGAGCCGCGGGCATTTCTTCCGACACCCGGGGCGCGGGGAAACCGTCGCTTTCCGGGGGAGGAAAGGCCGCGGCGGCGGTGGGAGGGCTTGGCTCACGCTCTGTTCCACAGGGGGCCGCCGGGCTCCGGCGCTGACGCACGGCGGGACGCGGACAAAACGCCCCGAGGAGCGGCGGCGGGACCGGCCCAGGTACGCGGCGCCGGCGGCTCG